>NC_066884.1:31400668-31501020 GCF_022985175.1 Labeo rohita | reverse complement strand
AATAATTTAATTTAAAGCACAGCCACCACAAATTCAGACTTTTTTTTTTTACTTATTTTTTGGGGCTTTTTATGCCTTTTATTGTGATAGGACAGGAAAGAGCTGGGAGGAGAGAGGGGAGCGGGATCAGCAAAGGACCTCGAGACAGGAATCGAACTCAGGTCACCGTGAGCGCAGTTGCGCTATATGTCATAACAAGATCATAACATAAATAACATCATAACAAGAAATAGTTTAATAGCTATGATACTAGGTTTAAAATGTTTGCATAGTTATGACAGAAAACACTAGCATCTAACAATGCCTTGGAAAAAAAAAGTTTATGCATAAACCCAAATAGGAAATAAAACAGTTATCAAATAAGCATGTGTCCTATTCTGTGTCCTAAAATACTGAAGAATTGGTGTCTCATTTTAGAGCAGTCAATGCAATTTAAAAGAAGTCGATTAAATCTGTAAGTGTGTCACACCCCTGTGGATTGTTTCGTTGGTTTTTGTGTGTCCTTATTTGGTATTTCCTGTTCCGTTTCTTATTATGACGTCATTGTTTAATCACTCACACCTGTCCTGTTCTCATTAGCCTGGGTATATAAGTTTGATTCAGTTCCTCGTTCAATGTCGTTCTTAAAGTCATATTATGTTGTTTTCGTTGTGGTTGTGTGTGGTTTCCATGCTGTTCCTGTTCGTTCCTGTTCCCTTGTATGGATTATATGAATAAAGTGCGTGTTCCTGACTTCCTCGTCCCTGCTCCTTCCCGCACACGACGCCTGACAAAGTGGGGGTGGGTGTGTGAAAAAATGCAAATGTAATCCCCTTTGTAATCACTGGCATTTTTCAAAAGTAACTGTAATTTAATTACATATTTTTTCTCAGTAACTGTAACTAATTACAATTACATTTATTTTGTAATTAAATTACGTAATTCCGTTACATGTAACTAGTTACTCCCCAACACTGAATATGAATCATATGTCTACTAATACTGTTGTCATCACCAATGAAGAATATCTGTCATGAATCCTGTCCGGTCTGCCCGCCACCAGAGGTCGCCTGTACATTTCACAAACAGTTCACATCACACAGACTGTTGCAGTACACACCGGACTACGTCTCCCATCACCCATCGCGCTGATTGTGCTAACACCTGTAGCCAATCAGACGCGCTATATAAGCCTCGGACTTCCCCCCATGATTCACCGAGTATTGTGGTTTTGCTTTGTTGTTTCGCGTATCTTCTGTGTTCCCTAGTTCCCTAGTTCCCGAGTTCCCAGTGTTCAGCTTTCTAGCCCGGTCTTTTCGTTTCGTCTGTCTCGCCGCCTGCCTTTTGGACTACTCGCTTTTTTCATGGATTATCCCTTCGCTTTCCCCCCGGGATTACGTTTGCCGATCTTCGACCTACGCCTGCTGCATGGACTATTCTCACGTCTTGCCTTTGCTACATCTGTTTGCTATTGTTTCGACCCTGCCTATTTTCACCATGTCTCTGTCTCGTCTCAATAAAAGCTTGCGAATGGATCCGCTCACCTCTCATCTCTCTCCCCACGTTACAATATCATACCGCTCATCTGGGTATTTGAGGCTGGTGCTTTTTTCACTCATTTTTTTTTTCTCTCATTTCATACTACCACAATCTCTCTCATTTCGTTCAGTAATAGGGACTTTAAGCAGCAGCCACGGATGGAACGGCAGCGGCATTCCGACGTCATATTGCGCGTTCACGACTTTAACTGCCACTTCTTGACGTTCTACTGTAGCCGTCTACTACAGGAGAACAGCTGGTTTGCCATAGTCTTCACAACGTCACAGATTAGTAGATAAATGTTACATTTTATAGTAAATACCACTGTAATTACATCAGTATACAATTCTACCATTAGTCTTTTATTTAATCTGTGTTGATATGTTTTAAACTTAAGCCAATTTTAACGATGTTTTCATTTGTACAAAGATATGTCTGCTGTTGGCATCAGCACCTAGTTGCTTAATGATTTTTACGTTACAGCATACTTCCGGTCATCGTAGCCGTTCCATTGGAAGCTGTTGCTTAAAGTCCCTATTAATAGTTGGACTGCAGTAATATTGTTGAAGTGTTTATCTTGGATTGTATTGGATTTAACATAATAAACGTTCGATTTTAAAACGTTTTCTTCTCAAATGACATTTTATGTTCTCATCTTTAATTTACGCAGTAAAACTTAATCTCTGCTTAAAAACGTTTGTTTGGCACAGCTTTTCTTTGTGGAAGCTTTGTGTTTAAAGAGGTAAATATTTAAACTCAAATCAATATTTCATATCTAAATATACATATACTTTATCACATACTGTATAACCAGGGTGCGATTTGCCAGCGGGATGGGAGGAGGATAAAAAAAACATTCCGCTCTGAAGTCCCGTTCTGAAGTAAATGATTCGCAATACACGCTTTGAAATCCTGATCTGAATCAAATGATTCGCGATCCGATTGGAGCACTTTGACAGTAAATCATTTTGCGACACAGTGGTTTAACTGATCCAGAGTTTCAAAAAGCTCCATTGATACTGTGTTCTTTGCTCACTTTCTCTTTATAATTTATTGATTGGTTTAATAATAGTGGAAATGAAATCATTACAATTAATAGCCTAACTTACAATGTTTTTATTAAAATGTGATCATATTAGACACAGTTTCCATTGTAGGCTATTGCAAACATTTCATGACATGACACTAGTTGACAGCTGAAAAGACAGGTTTATAATGTGCGTTGTTAGATTGCACTAATATTAGGTTACTTAGGTTACTGGAGTTGGGTCAACCTCCGCCTGTGGAGAGAGAAAAAGTTTTCAAAAGCATCCCCCTTTTTTTTTTACAAATTGCACCTTGTGTATACCATTTTTTTTTTTTTTTACCCCTTACCAAATTCTGATCTAGACACTGTTATGCTGATGATACTCGGCTCTATGTTTCTTTGCGGCCCGACAAAACATACCAACTTGCAAAACTAACAGAATGCATAGGATGACTAGTAATTTATTACTGTTACATTCTTAAGAAAAAAAAAACAGAGGTGTTAATTATCGGGCAAAAACCTCAGCATGTAATGACCTAGATTATTGTCTAATACTTGATGGCTGCTCTGTAAATTCTTTGTCATCACTTAGTAACTTAGGTGTGCTATTTGATAGCAATCTTTCCTGCGAAAGCCACATTTTTATCATTTGTAAAACAGAATTTTCCATCTCAAAAACATATCTGAATTACGTAAATGGCAAATGCATAAATGTTAATTAATGCATTCATGACCTCAAGGTTAGATTATTGTAATGTAAAATGTCATGTTAAAAGTGGCAAAAATTGACAAGCAAAAACATCTGAGGCCAAATAGTGATTGTTAGACAATATAAGAATAATAAAAATAAATATAACTACCAGCAGCAGCTACCGGTGTTCAAGCATTTTAAGACATTTGAGTAACTGTAGACGATTTTAAGATGATTTTACTCAAAATGGTAGAAAAATCTCTAGTAACATTACTAAATATCAGTATCAAAACCCCAAACTCCGCCATTCAACTGCACGGGCTAACCTGCTGACGAGCGGACAGAGATTCATAACTGTCTGATAAGACTCGCGGGGGAGGTTTGTGTGTGTATATCAACAAGGAATGGTGTAACAATGCTGCAGGAGTGACAAAACACTGTTCATCGCTGGTGGAGTTTATGTTTGTGAAGTGTCGGCCGTTCTATCTGCCACGGGAGTTCACGGCCATTGTTATTGTCGCGGTTTACATTCCGCCATGTGCAAATGCTAAGCACGCGCTTCGCGAGCTATACAGTGCCATCAACTTTGCAACAAGGGGAAACAACACACTGGACTTTGTTTATACAACAAATAAAAACGCTTACAGGGCTGAACCCCGCCCCCACCTGGGGTACTCTTCTACTCACGATTTGAGATACAGAACAACACTCCTGCACAGAAACTCCACACATCTCCAAACGACCAGGTACTCTGTCTTTCTCCAGCCGACGTAAGGAAGACCCTATCCAGGATAAACCCACGAAAGGCTGCAGGCCCTGACAACATACCTGGCTGTGTACTAAGAGACTGTGCTGCACAGCTGACGGATGTCCTAACAGACATCTTCAACACCTCGCTGAGCCAGACTGTCGTCCCCACGTGTCTTAAATCCACATCCATAATTCCAGTTCCAAAGAAGTCACCTGTGTCCTGTCTGAATGACTATCGTCCCATAGCACTGACCCCAATCATGATGAAGTGCTTTGAGAGGTTAGTCATGCATCACATCAATTCCAGTCTCCCAAACACGTTGGACCCATTCCAGTTTGCATACCGTCCAAACCACTCCACGGACGATGCAATATCCAGCACTCTCCACCTAGCTCTCACTCACATGGAACAGAAAGACTCTTATGTTAGAATGCTGTTCATTGACTTCAGCTCAGCATTAAACACAATAATCCCTCAGCAGCTCATCCACAAACTAAACCTGCTGGGCCTAAACACCTTCCTCTGTAATTGGATCCTGGACTTATTAACTGGTAGACCCCAGTCAGTCCGTGTCGGCCGCAACACCTCGAGTACTACCACACTGAGCACAGGTGCCCCACAGGGCTGTGTTCTCAGTCCACTGCTCTTTACGCTGCTGACCCATAACTGCACTGCCAAGTTCAGCTCCAACCACATCATCAAGTTCGCTGATGACACGACTGTGGTAGGCCTCATCAGCAACAACGATGAAACACACTACAGAGAGGAAGTGGCACAGCTGGCTAAATGGTGTGGCGCTAACAACCTGTCCCTCAATGTGGGTAAGACAAAAGAGGTTGTGATGGACTTCAGAAGAAACTATGTTGACCACCCCCCACTGACCATCGACAGCTCAACTGTGGAGAGAGTCAGCAGCACTAAATTCCTGGGGGTGCACATTACAGAGGATCTCACCTGGACCACCAACGTCATGTCGCTCAACAACAAGGGCCAACAGCGCCTCCACTTTCTCCGCCGGCTGAAAAGGGCAAGTCTCCCTCCACCCATTCTTACCACTTTCTATAGGGGCACCATTGAGAGTGTGCTGACTAGCTGCATCACTGTCTGGTACGGGAACTGCAGTGCTGCTGACCGCAAGACCCTACAGCGGACAGTGAACACAGCTGCAAAGATCATCGGTGCCCCTCTCCCCTCCCTTCTGGACATTTTCCTTGCATGATGCTCCAGCAAGGCCTCCAGCATCATGAAGGACCCCACCCATCCCTCCCACAATCTCTTCCAGCTCCTGCCATCAGGTAGAAGGTACCGGAGTATCAAAGCTCGCTCTGTCAGATTTCTCAACAGCTTCTTCCCCCAGGCTGTGAGAGTCCTTAACTCCAATCTCCCTGTCCCCCTCTGAAACCATGAAAACCTCAGCCTCTTCCCCCCAACTCATTAAAACTGCTGACAATCTTTCAAAGTGCAATTCTGAGTGTGTTACACACAGGTGAGTGGGCTATACAAACCACTTGTAGTAACACACTTATGTACATTAGACACTTTCTATAAATACTTGCTGCTACAAAGACTCAATAGGATTATATATGTTTATTTGTGCATTGCACTATGCGCTACTTCCCTCAAAATCTCTCTTCTGCACAGTTTAATGCACAAAATATCTCTTTTGCACAATTTCATGTACAAATGTCTCTTTTGTAAAACGTCATGTACAGTACTTATGTAAAGTTTTTGTTGTCTCAGGTTTGTATGTGTAGTCAACAATTTATTATAGTTATAGTATTTATAGTATATGTAGAGTCAGATGGTTAACCGTTTGTCTGTAAAGTCTGTAATTGCTTTTCTTATTCGTGTACTGTTTATATTATGCTCAACTAGTATGTAGCACCATGGTCCTGTGAGACAGGACATCTTGTTCCACTATATGTCCACACATGTAGCAGAATGACAATAAAGCTTGACTTGACTTGACTTGACTTAAATAATTTGTCTCTTTTGACCAATAGGTGGCACTGCTTCCAAATTGATGTTGTGTGGACAACTAGGATTGCAAATGACACACAAAGATTGGCACCAATATGCCAAAGTGCTGCAGGAATACAGCTAATGTGACAATTATATGAAAACTGATGAGACATCAAAAAGCCTTTGATAACTTTTTGCCAAAATGGCATGATGATCTGAGTTTGAATTTGTTAACAATGGGACAAACAATCTAGGGGGAGCTAGAAAAAATGCAGGTTTTAAACAAAAATCAAAAGGGTGGACAGGCAGCTTAATGCCAAGCCTGAAAAAAAATCAATGGAATTGGTATACTGCTCCAAATCTAAATAGACCAGTGTTGTGATTTTTGGCCAAACCATTCAAAGTTCCAAACAAAAAGAGACATTTTTTTTAAATATCCTGACCACTAGGCGGCACTGTGTCAAAATTCTGCATGGTTAACCATGGTATGTATATTGTGTGTATACAAAAAGCATGATTTACGTGACATACAAGTCATAAAAGACAATAGCAGCACCCGATGGCCGATTTCTTTCAACTTTCTTACAGACATTTCTCTCGGGCACAGATGTCAAACTCAGTTCCTGGAGGGTTGCAGCCCTGCAGAGTTTAGTGCCAAAACTGCTCCAACACACATGCCTTGTAGTTTTCATTTAGGTGTGTTTAATTAGAGTTAAATTTAAATTCTTCAGGAACTGAGCTGCTCTAGGGCCATGAGTCAAACAAGCCCACTGAGTTTCGTTCCGATCGGCCTCTGTTAACCTTGGGGGCTCAAACTTCATTTGCAGATGGCAGACATGTTTTCTGATATATGTCCCCAGCAAACATGAGACATGCCCAACATAAAGATCATGTCTATGTTGGGTTGCGTGAGAGGCATTAACGTGACGTAAAAGATATTAATTCTGTATATTACCAAAGACTGAAGATATAACCACCGTGATAGATCCTTCCATGTAGTTTATTTAATTTTGCGTTGAGGACACTTTATAAAACCTACAGAGGATGGGACTCTACCTGCCCAATGAATGTTTCTTGGAAATTCAAACCGCAAAGCTCTAACGGTCATCTGACAGACAGACCGGTGCTAAGCCAAAGGTAAGCATTATAAATGTACTTTTATTTGTTGTTTTGCCAATCTAACGTTAAATTTCACTTTAGATTTATATTATTCTGTGTTATGACATTTTCATTTCCCCCTTTGTGTGTGTGTGTGTGTGTGTCTGTGTATATATATATATATAGTATACATTTTTATGTCTCCCTGTTAGTTCATTTGGACGTGAGGCGGTCCAAGTTACAGACTGAGGTAAATTTATGTTGATCCCTTTTAGTTGTTTAAATTTGTCACTAAAACACTTAACTTCACAATAATGTAATATTTTCACAACTTTACCTTGTGTAAAGTGTTTGTTCTTGTAGTAAAATAGACTTTGTCATGGATCCCAGATGCTCGCGCAAGCCTGTTTTTAAAAACACTCTTTGAAATGATTCACTAAAGACTAAGTATCAGTCTGGCAGTACTTTCTGATCATATGTTCGCCACAGAGGCCAAAATTAGCATTGTGCTATATTTATAATAATCTTTTTTTTATGTAACTGGGGAGGGAAAATGACCTAATATGTAAATGTTTAATTAAAATGAACAGCATACATTAGCAGGAATACATTTACAATATAGACACCGATACCTGTCCCATATAATCAGATTAGGACGCTGGCCCTTTAAGGTTTCAGAGAGTCAAGATCACGTCTGAGCTTTAGCCTCACGAGAGCGCGTGTGGGAGTAACGCCTTGCCGAATATACTACATTGCTTGTGTGTTTCAGAGATAAAAGTGATATAAACGCTATAAAACGCCAAAAAGGTGGTAAATATTCACTTGTATTCACGTAACATCCCACCAGGGAGTAGTATAGTATAGTATAGTATAGTATAGAAGGCGATTGCTTTGTGATTTGCAACGATTAATGAGAACTGATTGCACGCTCACGTGGAGAGTTTTGTTCGTGTCTCAAGTTTATTGATGAATCATAGAGCGTAAGTGTTGTATTTGCTTATTTCATAATATAATATGTTATGAAAATTATATTGTGTATACAGTGGGAAAACTATTTGCTGTGTAATAGTCCAGTAATGCCTTTTCCATCGATTATTAGAGGGGAGATATAGCACTGAGTAGGCCCTCTGTGAGATCTGGATTGTATTCATCGATCCAGGGTGAGTGATTATTGTTTATTATTAAAGTGTAAATGTATATTTTGTACAGTTTATGCAAGTATTTTGAAACATGTAATTTGGGTTTGTGTTGAGTTACTTGTCTTCCAAATTCAAGATTAATCTGTGATAAAGCTAATACTGTACTACTGTGTGTAATCCAGTGATAAATTGAACGATGCATGTGGCCTTATGTGTCTATCTCTATATGTTTTATTTTCAGGTGTGTAAAGGCCACTACCGTTGTCTTTTCCCTTTTTTGTTTTGTGCTAGTGCGCAAAGCTGATGGGAACCTCAGACTTTGCGTGGACTACAGGAAATTAAATGCGAAGACCAGACGTGACGCTTTCCCCTTACCACGCATAGATGAGAGCCTAGATGCATTGGGGGGGTCAGAGATTTTTTCGATGATAGACCTTGCAAGTGGGTATCATCAAGTTTCCGTACTTGAGAAAGACCATCATAAGACTGCATTTATCACCCCGTTCAGTGGTGATAAGTGGTGATTCACCAGCAGTGTTCAAAAGGCTGAGGGATACTGGGCTAAAAATCAAGGTGGGGAAATGTCATTTCCTGCAGTCGGAGGTCAGGTTTCTTGGACATCGAGTCTTGGCTCAGGGAGTAAGCACGGACCCTGACAAAGTAAGCGCGGTTAAGCAGTGGCCAATACCCAGCACCTTAAAGGAGCTCAGGTCATTCCTGGGTTTCCGCAGTTATTATCGAAGGTTTGTTGAGGGTTTCTCTCAAATTGCTGGTCCACTGCATGAAGTAGTTAATGCCTGTTTCAGAGGGAACGGTTCTATTAGACTAGAAAAGCTGTTTAAGCAGTCTTGGTCTCCCCTATGTCAGTCTGCTTTTGAGCAATTTAAAGAGAGGCTGACTAGTGCTCCAACACTTGGGTATCCAAATTTTGACCTCCCGTTTGTTTTAGAGAAAGATGCTAGCAACCTTGGTTTAGGTGCCGTCTTATACCAATATCAGGAAGGGAGAAAGGTTCTGATCGCCTATGCAAGTAGAAGGTTGCACGGGGCGGAACAAAACGATCAAAATTATAGTAGTATGAAGTTAGAGCTTTTGGCCATGAAGTGGGCGGTAACCGAAAAATTTCGGAGTTACCTGTTGGGGTCAAAGTTCACTATCATCACTGACAATAATCCCCTCTGCCACCTTATAACCACCAAGTTAGGGGCAAATGAACAAAGATGGGCAGCTCAGCTTGCTGTTTTTGATTTTGACGTGAAGTACCGTCCCGGGCGATGTAACACAGCGGCAGATGCACTCTCTAGGAGGCCAGGATTGGATGAGGTGGAGCCTGAAGGAGAGGACCAAGAGTATGAGGGATGCATTGCCCTTTGTAATTCACTCAGGACAGGGACAATTCTGGGGCCAGATCTGGTGGCAGCGGGGATTGAGTGTTGCCAAGTTTGGCAGCTGCAAGCATCCGGGGAAATCGAAGATGACGGGGGCTGTGAGAACACCCCTACCTTGCCAGGTTACTTCAAAGCTGAACTCTGTCAGTTCCAGGAGACCGATCCAACTCTCAGCATGTTTAAGAAGTTCTGGAGCAGGAAGAAAAAGCCGACTCACCAAGAGAGGATAGAGTTGTCTAAGCCAGTGCTCTCCTTATTGAAACAGTGGAAGAAAATCAGAGAGGAAGATGGACTCTTGTATCGCGTAGCTGAAGATGTTCACATTGGAGAGTGCCATCAGATGCTGTTACCTGCATACCTGACTGAACAGGTTCTAAAAAGTGTACATGATCAATTAGGGCACCAGTGCATAGAACAAACTCTTAGCTTGTTAAAACAGAGGTGTTTCTAGGGGGGTATGTACAAGGATGTTGAAAACTGGGTGAAAAATTGTCAGAGGTGTGTGTTGGCGAAGGTGCCTCAGCCGAAGATCCAAGCGCCCTGGACACCGTTCTTAGCTTCACGACCGCTGGAAGTTATTGCAGTGGATTTTACTACCTTAGAACCAGCTGCAGATAGGCGGGAGAATGTCCTTGTGGTTACGGACGTGTTCACCAAATTTAGTCAGGCATTTGCAACCCGTGACCAAAAGGCGGAGACAACAGCGAAGATTCTGCTAAAAGAATGTTTTTTGAAATATGGAGTGCCTCAATGCCTGCATTCCGACCAGGGTAGAAATTTCGAAAGTGCCGTCATTGCTGAGCTTTGCAGGTTCTACGGAGTAAAGAAAACACGCACCACGCCACATCACCCACAAGGAAACCCCCAATGCGAGAGGTTCAGTAGAACCCTCCATGACCTCTTACGAACACTCACACCAGAGAAAAAACGCAGATGGCTGGAGCACCTAGCAGAGCTTGTCTATGCTTACAATGTCACACCACATTCCTCCACCATACCATTTGCTGTTTGGCCTCCAACCCCATCTTCCAATCGATGCCTTGCTGGGTCAAGAACCCGATGCTGACCAGGGACAAGACTGGCTGAACGCACACAAGGAAAGACTCCGTGAGGCACATTTACAGGCAAAAGAGTATGCTGAGAAAAAAGCAGCTGACAGAGTAGCACAGCAAGAAGAGAAGGTGTATTGTCCAGCAGTGGAGGTGGGACAGCATGTGTACCTCCGCTATCGATCCCCAGGGAGGAATAAAATCCAAGATGCATGGTCGTCCACCATGTATAAAGTGGTAGAGGTCCAGGGATTGACGTACGCGGTGCAGCCAATAGAAGGAGGACAGATTAAAAGGGTGCACAGATCCAACCTTAGGCCTTGTGTGAATAAGGGTCCATTGCCAGCACCAAGGATTCGAAAACCATATGTTGGAAAAGGAGGTGTTGGAAAAGGAGGTGCCACCACTGGATGTAGAGTGTGTGCTGGTGGAAGAGGTCCAATCTCCAAAAGAAGCACCAGTCCTTAATACTGCCCTGGAAGACGAGAATCACCTGTTGTTGAATCTGAAAATAATACTGGAGATCAGATGGAATATGCCAGGATATGAAAGTGGAGAGGCTTCTAATGAAGCTCTGGAAGAAGAGCCAGAGCTTGTTTGGTCAGAGTCGGAAGGTATTGATTTACCTGTAGAAGTGCCTGTGTTGAAGCCTGTACCTGTACCTAGAAGGAAAACAGAAAGTAGTACCCAGTTAAATGTACCATGTCCTGAACCCCGAAGGACACGGAGATCAACAGCTGGGGTGCATACAAATCCTAATCGGTTACCTAAATCAGCATGTAATTCATTGACCTTGGGCCCTGATGTGCTTTCCCAGGTATTAGCGGGAATGGTTCTGTACACTTCGGGAAAACTTCAGGGGGGGCTT
This sequence comes from Labeo rohita, assembly GCF_022985175.1. Taxonomy (NCBI): domain Eukaryota; kingdom Metazoa; phylum Chordata; class Actinopteri; order Cypriniformes; family Cyprinidae; genus Labeo; species Labeo rohita. The sequence goes on along the minus strand of NC_066884.1, from coordinate 31,489,529 downwards.
GAAGAGTAAGCTGTGTTCGTAGTCACCGAGGACATTGACTATCAGCAGGGGGAGAGTGTAACCGGGGAGGGAAAATGACTAAATATGTAAATGTTTAATTAAAATGAACAGTATACATTAGTAGGAATACATTTATAATATAGACACCGTTGTTGTATTTAAATGCCACACTGATTGTTTAATTTCTTGTTTTTGTACTTTTGTACTTTGAAGGGAGGAAACCAATTCCCATTTTATTTTTATTGCTGAATATTTTTGCCCTATTTTGTAACAAAACAACCCCCCAAAAAAAGCCAAAGCTATCCTTAATGCTATGTCCCAGTGATCACAGTCGAGAATAAAAGACCCCAAGTTGAAGTGTTTGCCTGTGTTTGGCTCTTTATTGTACAGTAGGCCATCGATTGGCGACATTTATTTCAGTTGTGTTTTCAGGGCACAATTCGTGAAGACAGAGAAACATAAGAGGTGTTGTGTCAACCTAGAAAGAAGTCTGTTCCAATTCCACCTGCCACACCAGACTCTCTGCTGTATATGGAGGCCTGTCCAATAGCACATGGGTTTTTGTTGCCAGGGATCTCTTGCAGGGGGAGAATATTTTCAAAGAACCCCCTCATAATTACAACATTGTTTAAGGCTAAAATTGTTTTATTTGTGTAAATGGTCCTCATTTTACATAAACTTATTAATAATACAGAACAATATAGGTATAGTTTACCATATTTTACCCAAAAGTTGCACCAGGTCAGGAAAAACACACATACAGTGGGTACGGAAAGTATTCAGACCCCCTTAAATTTTTCACTCTTTGTTATATTGCAGCCATTTGCTAAAATCATTTAAGTTCATTTTTTTTTCCTCATTAATGTACACACAGCACCCCATATTGGCAGAAAAACACAGAATTGTTGACATTTTTGCAGATTTATTAAAAAAGAAAAACTGAAATATCACATGGTCCTAAGTATTCAGACCCTTTGCTCAGTATTTAGTAGAAGCACCCTTTTGATCTAATACAGCCATGAGTCTTTTTGGGAAAGATGCAACAAGTTTTTCACACCTGGATTTGGGGATCCTCTGCCATTCCTCCTTGCAGATCCTCTCCAGTTCTGTCAGGTTGGATGGTAAACGTTGGTGGACAGCCATTTTTAGGTCTCTCCAGAGATGCTCAATTGGGTTTAAGTCAAGACTCTGGCTGGGCCATTCAAGAACAGTCACGGAGTTGTTGTGAAACCACTCCTTCGTTATTTTAGCTGTGTGCTTAGGGTCATTGTCTTGTTGGAAGGTAAACCTTCGGCCCAGTCTGAGGTCCTGAGCACTCTGGAGAAGGTTTTCGTCCAGGATATCCCTGTACTTGGCTGCATTCATCTTTCCCTCGATTGCAACCAGTCGTCCTGTCCCTGCAGCTGAAAAACACCCCCACAGCATAATGCTGCCACCTCCATGCTTCACTGTTGGGACTGTATTGGACAGGTGATGAGCAATGCCTGGTTTTCTCCACACATACCGCTTAGAATTAAGGCCAAAAAGTTCTATCTTGGTCTCATCAGACCAGAGAATCTTATTTCTCACCATCCTGGAGTCCTTCAGGTGTTTTTTAGCAAACTCCATGCAGGCTTTCATGTGTCTTGCACTGAGGAGAGGCTTCCGTCGGGCCATTCTGCCATAAAGCCCCGACTGGTGGAGGGCTGCAGTGATGGTTGACTTTCTACAACTTTCTCCCATCCCCCGACTGCATCTCTGGAGCTCAGCCACAGTGATCTTTGGGTTCTTCTTTACCTCTCTCACCAAGGCTCTTCTCCCCTGATAGCTCAGTTTGGCCGGATGGCCAGCTCTAGGAAGGGTTCTGGTCATCCTAAACGTCTTCCATTTAAGGATTATGGAGGCCACTGTGCTCTTAGGAACCTTAAGTGCAGCAGAAATTTTTTTGTAACCTTGGCCAGATCTGTGCCTTGCCACAATTCTGTCTCTGAGCTCTTCAGGTAGTTCCTTTGACCTCATGATTCTCATTTGCTCTGACATGCACTGTGAGCTGTAAGGTCTTATATAGACAGGTGTGTGGCTTTCCTAATCAAGTCCAATCAGTATAATCAAACACAGCTGGACTCAAATGAAGGTGTAGAACCATCTCAAGGATGATCAGAAGAAATGGACAGCACCTGAGTTAAATATATGAGTGTCACAGCAAAGGGTCTGAATACTTAGGACCATGTGTTTTTCAGTTTTCTTTTTTAATAAATCTGCAAAAATGTCAACAATTCTGTGTTTTTCTGTCAATATGGGGTGCTGTGTGTACATTAAGGAAAATGAACTTAAATGATTTTAGCAAATGGCTGCAATATAACAAAGAGTGAAAAATTTAAGGGGGTCTGAATACTTTCCGTACCCGCTGTAAGTTGCACTGGTGTATAGGATGCATTTAATGCACTATTACTTTCAGAAATAATGTAAATACTGATAAATAAAACAAATGTTAAGAAATTTAACAAACATTTTAAACACTGCACACTCCACTCACTTAAAATCATTTAAATTTAATTTAAAACAGAAAAAAAAATAATAATAATAAATTGAAATTTGAAAACTCCTTCACTAGCATATTGTGTTCTTTTTATTATTGTGCATACATGTTTTATTTGGGTACATGAACACTTGACTATTGCATTAATAAAGAATATACCATCTTTAAGAATGTTAACTGCAGCTGAAATAAAAATAAATTATAATTTGTTTTGGTTTGCTTGTTTCTGTTTTTGTTTAGCTCCAAAAGGTAAACATAATGTATGCACCCAACTAAATTAAATAGGTTGTTATTTGCAAGTTCCTTTTTTTTTTGTACAAAACACACTGTGTTTGTAAGCTGATTTACAAGTACAAAAAAAAATTGCATTGAAATAAACATGAGTGTTAATTGAATGCAGCCTAAGACTGTTTAATTTGTCCAGAAACAGTATAAATAATGTCTAAATGAGACTGCAGTTGACCTTATAAGACGTGGAAAATACATCCACAGTGACCACATCTGAACTACATTTTAACCTTCTAGACATTGGATGTCCAAAGACGTCATAAAAAGACATTGTAAAAACTTTCATTCTGCCTTTTTTTTGTCAGATGTTGAAATGACGTCATTTGGACATACCTTTGTGCAGCGGGCCAATGTCCTCATAGATATGGGTGGCACCTGTATAAAGACATTGGGTCTCATTCACTAATCATTGCGTACATTATTCGTATTTATATATACCTTCAAACTTTTCACAAAAACTTTCTGCCTAATTCAACAACATGTGTATACGCACATGGATTTGTTCTTAACCCCAACCTAATGTTAGTGAATTTGAAGTATTCTAAATGAGCGGCCGCATGAATGAGGTTAGTCATTTGCATAAAACATGCCCAGACCATCTCTGCACACACTTCCTTACAGCCTTTCACCACTCACGTCAAAGAAACTTCACACAGCGCAACCCCATATGACACTGTCTACAGACGCACTCTCGCCAGATCTTTGAGCAATGGCAAGCGTGCAGTCCTCAAAATCAGTTCATACAAAATGAAACAACTTTTATACAGACACAGGTTACATGTTGAATTGCTGTACTGAAAAAATAATGCATTGAATTAACAGTGCTTGCATTTAAATGCCTTGTATTTTCAGGGCTTGCATTTTTAGGTTCTGAAATTTAACATAGTTGTTTATTTAACCCTCTGGTTGTGTTTGGATTCCTGTCACACTTGTGGTGTGTTCCTGGTCAAAAATGACCGAGCTCCAAACAATTGCTTATAAATCTCTCATTATGGTATATTATCACCAAATATTGGATTCAATCTTTTTTTTTTTTTGTCAAATTGTTTTCTTTCATTTAGGACTGGTTTTGTGTTTCTATTTGCATCCAATTAATCATAGGCCTCATTTATCCGAAAGTATGCAAAACTGTTCAAAACTGCAGAAAATCACACTTGTCAAAAATGGCCGCCCTTTGAAAGTGAATGGGGAACAATGAAAGTAAGAGAAAAACTAGTGTTCAGGATATAAAAGGCCTATATAAAGGCCTTGGACCTGTGCGTTTATAGACGCATGCATACTTACACACACACACAAACTATTGTGAGTATTATATCCATTTCATCCTACCTTGAACTGCATGCAATATGCTTTTATGATAACTCTCTCTGTGATAAATCTCTCACACACTCACACGCTCAGACTGCTTTGTCTTTAGCCTAGGTTTTGAGGCTTTCATGTTCTCATAGAGTAGACGAAAGTTTACAAATAAATACTTTAGCACAAAGACAGAGCTACAGCTTGTTGTTTCATGATATTGTCTCTGTTTGACAGTGTCAGTGTGCAGGATATATATATATATAACTAAAATATAACAGTTTTGGTTTGTTGTTCAATGAAATTTTATAATGTAAATAATCTTAATGTGTTCTTTCTTGTATGTCACGATGGTCAGATTAAACAGGAACAGCATAAATGTTCCTTTAAATGTTACATAAAATGTTACCATTTCAGAAAATAAAATCATTTCAAAATAAAGATCCTGTTTTTTGTGATCTTCCCCATTCACTTTCAATGGCTGTCCATTTTTGATGAGTGTGACTTTGTGCAGTTTTGTACAAAATAAAAGTATTTAAAAGCAAACTTCCTGATTAAACATTAAAGCACACTAGTCTGAGAAACAGTGCAAATTTTCATTTTTTTTTTTTTATCTCATATTGTGAAAATTATTCACAAATTTTTTTTTTTTTTTCACTCAAAAAATTAGGTACCTACTTTCGGATAAATGAGGCCTACAATTAATCAGATGCAAATAGAAACACAAAACTAGTCCTAAATGAAAGAAAACAAGTTGACAAAAAGATTGAATCCAATATTTGGTGATAATATAGCATAATGACAGATTTATACACAATTGTTTGGAGTCCGTCATTTTTGACCGGGAACACCACAAGTGTGACTAGGTAAAATAAAACCCACAAAAAAATTACGAAAATTCAAAAAAAAAAAATCTGAGAAGTACTTATACTCTGTGTGAACAAAGTCAGTAAGTTTGAGTCCAATGCGATTAATGTTAGCTAGTATTTTTGGGAAAAAGAAAATCTTTTCCGAGTTAATTTGACCCGAACACAACCAGAGGGTTAAGCTGTGAATATTTCAGTTCAAAATATTTAACACATATTTTCATAACTAAAAGCTCAAAAATTCATATTTACTTTCCAGAATTCACTTCCCAAATATTCAGTCTGTTTAAAAATACAATGTATAATATTTGACAGGCAAATTTCAGTCCATTTTATTTCACTTTACAAATTCGCTTCCAAAAATACAGTGGTTCAAATTTGGCAGAAATTTCTGAATTTCACATCCGGGAGCTGCAGGTATAGCAGTAGAGCACAGATGCATGCTCTCCAGCTGCTGTCAATCGCTCACCAGCACGTGCCGCAAAGCAGCTGTTGATGAAGGCCAAAGCGACCAGTAGTAGCCCAAGTCACTCATTCACAAAAACTTATTTGCAGAAATGGAGCACACGGTAAGAAGAAATTATGATTATCAGGGGCACTATCAATATGCGGAAAAGCTAATAGTGTTTGTTTAATTCAACATCTTCGCTGCTACTTGTTTCCCCGTGTAGATTACATGTAAGCAGCTTTCTCTAACGCAAAGGCGAATATAATGTTGTTTTACCGACACTGATGTACAGAACTAACATTACATCTGAGGAAGACATGCTTTCGGTTGCTTAGTTTCCTTAATTTTGTATCATGGCTTGTGTGATGCTGTGCTGTAAATACTGGGGTTTCCCTCATACGTCACACTCTGAGATTCCCCAACGACACGAAACGCGCCTCAGTGAACTTATGCAGTGATATAAGTGATCAGAATACACTTTATTGATGATGTGAACTATGTAGACTATAGTTAAGCAAATGTAGAATCTGAATGAATGTGCAAGGTTTCATGCTGTTTCCGTCAAAAAAAAAAAACAAATGTTTCACGCAGCTCACACAAGTATAGCCATTAAAAGACCAAACTCATAATAGACTGACCTCATTGACGATGCAAAATTTATACAGACAGATGAAATCAGAGTATACACGCAACTTATGCAATGAGCAAAACTGCATGTTAAACATATTTCCCATAAAGAAGACACTTAACGTGGTTTATAGCCTAAAGACAGTCATAATAAATGATCAAATTCACCATCTAATGAATAAAATATACTATGTGCAGTTAAGCAGATGAGCCCACAACCCAACCAAAACCAAGCATGGTAAAGTTAGTTGTAGGTTTGATTTTGGCTGCATATTCGCAGATGTTGTTTTAGGGGACATCTACAAATTTACCTCACATTAAAAAAGAAGTTCAATAATTAATTCAAATAAATATTTACAGTAAATGCCTAGAGGGCTAACTGACTAAATATATATTTCCAATAACTTGCCTTACACAATACTTTTTCCTAAGTATACACACAAGTATTTTTTAAGAAAACAATTACATTAGCGGCTAATGATTAACCTAATATGCCAAAATGAGGTTTTTCGTGTTCCAAATTTTGTGTTCCAAATTTTCCTAGTGACCAGACTGATTTACTACATTTGAAATTTTGCTAATATCTTTCTTACTGTACATACAGTAGATCAATATTTTATACTACAACCTTGTGAAAATAAAAAATCTCTGTTGGGAACTTACAGTTTTTTTTGTTTTTGTTTTTGTTTTTTTTTCGGCAAAATTTCACATGTAGTAAGCCAGTCTTGTAACTAGCAACATACTACAACCTTTGGAACATGAACATTGGAAGATTTGTTTACCGGAGTCTACATAGTTCACATCATCAGTAAAGTGTATTCAAAGATCTGAGGTCTTATATCACTGCATTAGTTCACTGAGGCGCGTTCCACGTCATTGGAGAAAGTGTGACGTATGAGGGAAACCCCAGTATTTACAGCACAGCGTCACACAAGCCATGATACAAAGTTGAGGAAACTAAGTAACCGAAAGCAATATATGTCTTCATCAGATGTAATGTTAGTTCTGTACATCAGCGTTGGGTAAAACAGCATTATAATCTCCTTTGAATTTGTAAAGTGAAATAAAATGGACTGAAATTTGCCTGTCAAATATTATACATCGTAATTTTAAAGATTTATTTTTGGCCTTTTTGGCTTTATTACGACAGGACAGATCATAGCTGAAGGGGCGGGATCAGGAAAGGTCCTCAAGCCGGGATTCGAACTTAGGACGCCCATAGTACAACAGAGTTTTATGTCGGCATGCTGTCCACAAGGCTATCTGCACGGACATGCATATTTTTAAACAGACTAAATATTTGGGAAGTGAATTCTGGAAGGTGAATATGAATTTTTAGTTACAACTATGTTAAATTTCAGGGTAACGCTTTAGATTACAGCCCACAATGTACCTGTCACAAGCGTCGTTTGCGGGAATGAGGAGTAGGGACGCGGAAATCAGGAAACCACCTTTATTAAATAATCCACACTCAGAACAGGAACAGCAGGGAATCCACACGCAAACATAAATGCACGGGACTTTAAATGACTACAGAATGACATGGAATGACTTACAATAACCGACCAACCAATGGGGAACAGAACCAAACTTATATACACAGACTAATCAGACGAGGACAGGTGTGAACGATTAAACAATGACGTAATAATTGAAGACGGAACAGGAAAGACCAAATAAGGGTATTTCATAACTAAAGGGCACCTATTCTGAAATTACATGGTACGTATGTACCACAGTTTACTTAAGAATATATGCTAAAGTATTTATTAGTGTTTCTTTATGTGGGATCATTGAGATTACTGAACAACTCAGCTGTGAAAGTATGGGGAAATTATGTAATGAGTTTCTGCTATGATTTGGTTTAGAAATTTCCATATGAAAATTTACCTGATGACCATAATGCCGATGGAGACTGGCAGACCTGCGGCGAGCCCACCGCACAGATGGTGGGCTGAGCAGCGGGGCTGTCAGGGGACAGCAGTGGTGGGACTGAAGCTGCAGGGACAATAGGAGGAGGTAACAGAGGGAGGGTGGGTGAGAAATCCAGGCAGGCAGATTGTTCAGATTGTTCCACATATATATCCTCAGAGAAATCAATCAAATCCAGTTCAATATCTAAATGTTCCAGATCCAGACATTACTCACCCTCAGTGGCAGTGCAGTGGGTGGTGCTGTCCTCAGCACCCTCACGCCCAACTGGAACATCCACCGTCGCGGGCCACCGTCGCAGGCTATAGTTAAACGATGGGTACCACAAAACAGACATGGTTGTCCTGCAAAAAAATGTGGTTAAAACCTCTTCAGCCCTGTTGTACATTTTGCATTTTTACAGAGTTAGGCATACCTATATTTAAACTCACCCTGTTGTCATCCAAGATGTTCATGTCTTTCTTTCTTCAGTCACAAAGAAATTAAGTTGTTTGAGGAAAACATTCCAGGATTCATCTCCACATAGTGGACTTCAGTGGTGGCCAGCAGATTGAAGGTTAAAAATGCAGTTTCAATGAAGCTTCAAAGGAATTTAAGCAATCTCAGCCGAGGAATATGGGTCTTATCTAAAAAACAGTCGGTCACTTTCTTAAAAAGAAATGATGTTTATACACTTTTTAACCACTTTTTAACCACAAATTCTCAGTTAGTTTTGCTATTAAGTTCTTTGTTTGTTTTCTTAAAAAATGTTTGTCCATGCTAGCGCAGCTTTTCTTACTTGTTCACTATAAATGACGAAATAATTTTAAGATGAAATATATGCATATTATATTTAATCATATACAATATATAACTATTATCCTAAGATGAAACAAACCTTATATATAGATTATATGGACTATTAAGACTGGACAATGTGTGATTTTTGCATACGTGTTTTTTCAGTTGTTCCTATGTTTTTTCTGAAATTTAGAATACATTTTAGTACGAAAGTTTTAGTGAATCATGATTTGTTTGTGAAAACATTCGTACGCAGGTTTCATGCACAAATTTGTGCTAACACATACTTAGTGAATGAGACCCACTGTATGCTGAATTTCAAGTTAGTTATACTAGCAGTTGCAGTTACAGAAAAGTGGTCAAAATCCCTTTTTTTTTTTTTAAATATCTCATTACATTACATAAGTTTTATAGCCATTTTAGCCCCCCCATGGTTAATGCAACTGCATGACAACTTAAGTCAAGCAGTTAGTCAGAAATCTAGAATCTCACCTGATGTGCCCTATGCTCCATCTAACCTGAGTTCTAGTATGTACTTAACCTTGGACGCAAATTTGCGGAAACCTTCACTTAATCTGATTGAGAAAATAATTTCAAAGTAAGTCAGAATAAAATCAAATGTTACAATTTATCATCAGTCAGGTAAATATGTATTATGCCAATTGAAGAGTTCAGATGCAAAATCCTCTAAATCCATCTGACGTATTTCTTTAAAATTAACATTTCTTTCTGGCTACAATTGGAATTTGTATTGATCAAAGCCTAGACATGGATAGTTTACACCTTTTGAGGACAGATGGTCATTTGCATGAAAGGCACTGGGAAATGGCACACCCGCTACAGTGAGGAAAACATCTCTAAACTCTTAGAATCTGTATTACCTTCTAGTTTACTTCTTGTAAGATTTAGACCATTGTACCAGTCACGCAGGAAAAAAATACCAATGATACCAAACAAGACTGTGAATAAACCTTGCAATCATGTAGAACATTATATTATGCTATTGACCATTCTGAGTGAACTGAGTAATGGGAGATGGGTGAGGGGACGAAGGTGTATGAAAAGGATAGGTCAGAAGAGAGTTTTTCTCGCATCTTCTCTCAGTGGGATGTGAAAATTGAGTTCTGCATGTTAATACACTGTGTGTGTATTGTCCATATCAAAGTGTCTGAGGTTCTTGAAGTCTTACAAAGATACAAAGATATTTTAAAGTTCTCTTAGAGATACCTAAAATCCTATTTAATGGGAAAGGAGTAAAATTGCAAGATGGGAAAAGGTTTCCAGTTTTGGAATACCTCAAATTCTGCTCAGATCTGCCAAGATACCAAAGTGTGCAATAAAGAGTCTGTTATTTCTATATGAACTCAAAAATGCCTCATCAAATTATTTTAAAATCAAGTAAACAATTAAAGACGTGTAGTCTAGTGTTTACAAAAATCTGAGCTAGGGAACTGTCCCTATAATCATTAAGATTTATAACATGATACATAATTTTAACATAGGTTAAATTTATTTATTTATTTATTTTTTTTTTAATTGATCCATTTGGAATCTATGCACAACCTGATGTTCTTCTGTTTTTAAAAGGGCAAGAAGGAAATCTGGGACTAAGAAACTGAAATAAAATCAAAACAACTGGTAACTGAGGAAAAGGATTAGAAATAAGAAAAGTGAGATGCTACAGTGAAAATGTGCGATGGATTTAGAGAAAAAAAAAGTAGGTGAGATTTGAAACCTTTCACCATATCTTTTAAGTGGTAATAGGATAACCCTGGACACACAGGCAGCCTATCACACTGCCCCTCACACTGGACCCCTGTGTGAGCCAGAAAATGCCTGCTTTGTTTGCAAGCTATTGTCTCTTATGTGCCTTTCTGTAATGAAGTGACCTGAAATAATGGAAAGCACTCTGCTTCACTCAGATGATTTTTGCTGGGATAAGAACAGCGATCCTGATTTAGAGACACAGTTCTTTTTCTTTTTTTTTTTCTTCTGATGAGATCTCCGTTATCTGATAAAACTGAACAGCCATTACCGCCTCTAGTTGAGGCAGGCTGACTGCTCCTAACAGAAATCCTATACACTCCACTTTGTCAGCATTTCTGAATTCAATGTCACCAGGGGTTGAGCTGGATGATAGGAATAATCTGGCACAACAAAGATTGACAGTTCATTTCAGAAATCAATATTTACAATTTACTTCTTTCAAAGTTCATTCTGGGAGAAGATTCCATATTATCCCTTTCCAAATAAGCTGATCATATCTCAACTGGGGTTAAAATGGGTTTCCCAAAATGTGCATTTTTTGGTAAAAATCAATGTCGGCGTTGTGCACTTTAATCTGGCCTCTGATGACAGTAAATCTTTATCTTTTCAGTGGCACACGGCGGTAGGGTGCTGAGAATATTTCCTCCCTGAACAAAGCCCCTTGCCCCATTCAGACGCAGCTAGATACATAGGGCCCTAATATGGCTGGACGTGCCTCCGACGGGTCATTAATCAGACACAGTGACAGCCACCTCTCCTCATCTGCAGGCAGACAGATGAAAAGAGAAACACAAGGATTATAGAGAGGCTGAGGAAAAAGGCTGCTTTCCTCTTAAGCATCCAATAAGAACTTCTTGCTGTGCTTTCATTCCAGATGACTGGCAACATCTTAGTTATCTTATATTGGTGTGCTGTGGGGGTAATGATCAAGGTTTTTCTAACTTGCTTCTTATCCTTGGAAACAGTATCTCTTAAAATGCTGTTAATAAATGCTTAAAATCTCTTACAATGCTTTTGATAATCTGTTCAATTTATCATTCAATTTTAATCCTGGCTGAATTAAAAAATCACTTTCATTGGTGTAACCTATATTTTACATTTAGTCATTTAGCAGATGCTTTTTCTGAAGTGACTTACAAATGAGGACAATGGAAGCAATCAAAATCAACAAAAGAGCAATGCAAGTGCTATGACAAGTCTCAGTTAGCCTAACACAGGTACCAAGGTGATTTATTTATTTATTACTTTTTTGGAAACACTTTATAATAACTTTGATTAATAAATCATTAACAAACATTATATAATGTTTAACTAATCATTACTTAATGTATATTCACATATCTAGAAATATGAGATAATGTGCTTACTAATTTTAACTAATCACCTTATTAAACATTACCAAATGATTAACAGATTATTATTTAATGTAAATTGAAATGCTTACAAATGTCATCAAACTTTCAATTCATATGATGATGATTTTTTTTTTTTTTAAAGTCTTCAAATGATTTTGACATGGTTTACAATTATTAAAATCTTAATTAATAAACAACAAACATTATATAATGCTTCACGGATCATTAGTTAATATTTACAAATGCCATGTGTTTTAAAAATCTACAAATTATTTTAACTGAAATTATACAGTGATTACAAGTTTATTTGTTAATGTACTTTTGAATGCTTAGAAATGTCATTAATTTTCAGTTCACATATTAGCTAATGACCATTTTTACATTTACAAATGTTATGAAAATATAGCTTAATTAGTATTTAGCACTTAGAATAAGCACTTCACAAATTATTCATGTCAATATATTCATTAAGTCATAATCAGTCTGTAAATGTCATATATTTGGTCTTTGTTGTGAAGATTTTTACTATTCGCACATCTTAACGGATCACAAAGGCCAAATTCATCTATCACAAAGAATAAAACCAAATAATATACTTCTGACATGCAGAACAAAATTGTTGATCTTCACAAAATAGAAAGTGGCTGCAAGAAAAGAGCTAAAGAAGTGAAAATCCCATTTTCCATCATTAGGACAATAATTAAGAATTCCAATCAACTAAAGATGTTACAAATGTGCCTGGAAAAGGATGTGTGTCTATAACGTCCTAATGCATGGTGAGGAGGAGAGTTTGTGTTTTAAGAAAAATCCTCCTTGCTCATCCAAAAACAAACTCCAGCATTTTCAGTTGTCAGACACGACTTGAATTTGAAATGGGACTGGTTTCTGTGGTCAGATGAAACAAAAAATAGCTTTCTGGCAGCAAACCCACCAGATGGGTTTTGTACAAAAATTACCCCATGCCCATGGTTAAGTATATTGCTGGATCTTTAATGTTGTGGGCTTATTTTCCTGCCAGAGGTCCTGGACATCTAGGTCAGATACATGGCATCATGGATTCTAGCAAATACCAACAGATAAAAAAATCTAAATCTGACTGCATCTGTTAGAAGTTCTATAATAAGCTGTGGTTGGATCTTCCATCAGGACAATGATCCAAATAAAACATCAAAATCAACACAAAAAATTGTCACCTGAAGCAAGCAGGACCTGAAGCAAGCAGTTCTTAGGAGGAAACCCACCAAGATCACAGGTTTCTGTACTGAAGAATGGGCAAAAAAGTCCTATAAGTCGTTGTGCAGTAATAATCAGCAGTTACAAAAAAAAGTTACCTGCAGTTATTGCTTGAAAAAGGGGTCACAACAGATACTGAATGCAAAGATTCACATACTTTTGCAATTCGCAAATATTTAACACTGGACAATTTTCATAATAAATAAATGACAGAGTATATATTTTCATCTCATTTGTTTAACTGGGTTCTCTTTGTCAATTTTCAAAACTTGTGTCAAAATCTGATGAACTTTTTGGTCATATTTATAATGACCAAAATATAGAAATATGGAATATACAACATTTATGTAAAGGGTGGTTAGTTCAGTTTAGTTTAATGCTTGGTAAACACATAACAAACATTGTAATTTGGGTGCAAATCATGTTTTTACTACCTCAACACTTATAAGTATACTATTTGTATCATTATAATATGATATTGAAATATTCCTTGAATCATATATCAACAGGAGGGGGAAAAAAACGAATTTTCAAGAAAATACTTCATTTTTCATGTATCAAATTAATGCAATATAAACAGATTGAATTGTTTTGCCTAGTAATCAGATTGGCCCTGTACACTGCTGACCCCTTTCCCAACTCTTAAACCTATCCATACCACCAAACCTGAGCCCAACCTTACTCATATCACACCTCAGTAACAGCAGAAGTGTTGTGCATTAACAAAAGCTTGATCATTGTATCATTTGTAGATTTTCAAGATGTGCATGATTATATGAATATAATACATTTATTAGCAAACATTAACGATCAGATTATTTCAAGTTTCTAGATATGTGAATATACATTAACTAATGATCTATTAATCATTACATAATGTTTGTTAATGATTTATTAATTTATTATATTTATTTATTATTAATAAAAGTTATTATAAATTGTTACCTTTTTGTTCTTGCAAGGCCCTTTTTTGCTTTTGTTAACTGTATAATAAATAAAAAGAAAAACAAATAGAACACATGAATAGAGAAGCTAGTGTTAGGTGTTTTTTTTTAAGAAAACAAGTAGTTAGTAAATTAATAGAATGCAAGTTTAAAAGGGGCAAGTTTTTTTTTTTTTTTTTTAAGGAATAGAATTAGAATAGAGAGTGATAGAGTTTAGAGGGTCAAATAAAGATGGAAGAGATGTGTTTTTATCCAATTCTTGAAGATGACTAATGACTAAGGACTCGCTGCTTGGATTGAGTTGGGCAGGTCAATCCACCAGGAGGAAACATTTAATGTAAAAGTCTGTTAAAGTGATTTTGTGCCCCTTTGGGATGGCACAATAATGCGCCATTCAAGTCAGGTCACTTTTATTTATATAGCACTTTTAACAATACAGATTGTGTCAAAGCAGCTTTACAGTATTAAATAGGAAATAGTGTATCAATAATGCAAAAGGACAACAGTAAACACTCAATTTTCAGTTAAAGGCAGTTCATCATTGGATTTAGTGATGTCATCATCCAGCTCAGTTCAGTTCAAATGGTATACGATATCGCTGGAAATTAAGTGTCCCCAACTAAGCAAGCCAGAGGCGACAGCGGCAAGGAACCCAAACTCCATCAGTGACAGAAATGGAGAAAAAAACCTTGGGAGAAACCAGGCTCAGTCGGGGGAGCCAGGTCTCCTCTGGCCAGTCGAACCAGCAATTTGTTCTATGTTGCAGAAAAAGTCCGATTGTGTAGAGGACTCATCAGGTTCCTATTTCTCTTGTGCCGATGGCCATCTAGGTGACAGGATCTTCACTGGGGATCCGTCTCTGGGGCTCATCTAGTTGACGTGGTCTCCGCTGACATTCAGGGCTGTCAAGGTCGTCTCTAAGTGCTGATCCACCATCTGGGCTGGGTCAGGGGTGCTGATCCGGGGGACTGCAGTGACCATTTGATCTGGATACAGACTGGATCTGGCTATGGTGACCTCGGAATAAGAATGAAACAGACTAATATTAGCGCAGATGCCATTCTTCTTACGATGCAACAAGTACATTATGTGTTATGGGAAGTGTTACTGGTTACAGTTGACCTAACTGATGTAGCCTATCAATCCTTTAACGGATTTGAATTATAGAAATGTGTTAATGTGTTATGTGTAAAACAGATTAAAGAGATTGGTCTTTAATCTAGATTTAAACTGACAGAGTGTGTCTGCATCCCAAACAGTGTTAGGTTGATTGTTCCATTAAATAAAGCATTAGAAATAAGTAAAGCATTACAATAATCTATCCTTGACGTTAATGTTTCTGCATTTGACATTGAGAGCATAGGACATGTTTCAATGTATTTTTGAGATGGAAAAATGCGGTTTTGCAAATGATAGATATGTGGCATTCAAAGGAAAGATTGGTATCAAATAGTACACAAAAGTTCTTAACTGACGACAAAGAATTGACAAAGCAGCCAACAAGTATTAGACAGTGTTTTAGGTTATTACATGCAGAGATTTTAGGTCCGATAATTAGCACCTCTGTTTTTTTTTTTGTTTGTTTTTTTCAGAATTTAGCAGTAAGAAATTACTCGTCATCCAGTTTTTTCATATCAACTATGCATTCCGTTTTTCAAATTGGTATATTTTGTTGAGCCATGAAGAAATATAGAGCTGAGTATTATCAGCATAACAATGAAAGCTAACACCATATTTCCTGATGATATCTCCCAAGGGTAACATGTAAAGCATAAAAAGTAATGGCCCTAGTACTGAGCCTTGAGATCAGTATGATACCTCTTCATTCACTGCCATGAATTGATGGCAGTCAGATAAGTACAAATTGAACAATGCCAATGCACTTCCATTAATGCCAACATAATCTGAGTCTATTCAAAAGAATGTAGTGTCACACGTGGCGCTAAGATCCAGTAGCACTAATAGAGAGATACAACCACGATCGGATGATAAGAGCAGGTCATTAGTAACTCTAATAAGAGCAGTCTCAGTACTATGATACGGGTTAAATCTTGACTGGAAATCCTCACAGATACCATTTTTCTCTAAGAAAGAACATGTTTGTGAGGATACTACTAGTGTCTTTGACAGAGAAGGGAGGTTCGAGATTCGTCTGTAATTAATTAATTTGTTGGGGTAAAGTTGTGTTTTTTTAATGAGAGGCTTTATTCTGTCCCTCTATGTTCTATAGTATTGTATTAGTTCTCTGGTGCATTTCTTTATTTTCCCACTTGGGGTCAGTATCTCCTTTAGTGTTTCTTTTGGGTTCTTCTTCTTTGATTACAATGCGGGTTCTTCTCGGTGCTGTGTTGTGATGTGCTTTCGCTGAAGGAAAAAAAGAAAGAGTTAGTTACACGCGGTGTGAGGAAATTTCCGGAGGTCAGGTGCTGACATTCTTCCCTCTTCTCAGTCCCCTTATCTTTGGGAAGCTTTGACATGCCATAATCTGTAAGTTATTAGCTGCTAATTTTGTTTTTCTAAATGTTTAGTTATTTTTTCTGGTACTTAAGAGGTCATTTTAACTCTTTCAAGCAATAAGGTTGTTTGTTATCTAAGTCAAGCTAATGTTGCTAGCTTCTGTTTAGTAAGTGGTTGTACAATATCTTATAAGTCAATGTGAACACTGCTTTTACTCAACTTAGGTCATCAGGTTGTACATACAGGTTGTCGAAAGTAAAACTAGTAGCTTTCGTTTTACTGTGTAGCTTTGATTAAGACTTTCTGAGTTCATGTTCTACTGAATCTAGAGGAAAAGAGTCGACCTGTTATATTCTTACTGATATGTTGAATAGTATTTTGAATTGCCTGTGAATCTGTGCTCTGAAACTGCAATTAACTGCTGTATATTCTGCAACCACATGGTAGCAAACTGTATCATTTAAAGATGTAATGTTGTGATTCTTATATCTTGAACTTTGATCACTTCCAGTATTTGAATTCACAGCTATGAGTCTTGGTTTGTTAAATAATGTATTTTTAATGATATTTGCTTGTATGTTCACAGTTTTACAATCAAAAAAGAGAGGTCTTCAGTAAAGACACTAAGAAGAAAACTGTGTCCTGTTATTCCTGGAACCACCTTCTCTTACTGTTTAGCTCACTGCATAGGCTGAGTAGCCACACACTCAACCGAGGGCAGAAGAGTAAAAAGATTATCTACCTATCAAGCACCCAAGATGTCTCAGCCTGAAGCTACACCGCCTATCTCCCAGATGGTGGCCCGGTCGGAGTGCTACTCACGTTCTTCACGCCATTCGTCCACCAGCCAAGCTGCAACACGAGCCCGAGCAGACGCAGAAGCTGCCCTCACCAGAGCACAGTATGCCAAACGCCAGATCGACATAGAGGTTGAGAAGGCGCGCATCGAGGCAACGCTAAACGCTCTGAAAAAGGAGGGTGAGGCTGAAGCAGCGCTTGCTGCTGCTCATGTCCTGGAAGCAGCAGCTGACGAGGAGCACCACGCCATCGACCTCACTGAGCAAGGCATCTCCCCTAGGACACCTCCTTCCATCAGACGTGCTCGAGACTATGTGAATGCTCACTTCACCAACTTCAGTTCGCAAGTGAAAGAAGAAAAGCCTGACACAGGACAACTGGTCAGTCATAACGACTCTCACTATCTACAACAGAACCAAAAACCAGTCGCTTCCTCTCCAGGTGAACATCTCACTGATTTTGTAGACAGGGAGCAGCTGAAGTCCCCTTCTACATACATAAAAATGGACATTTCACCCCAGCCTAGACCATCAGCGACTCCTCAGATGGAACTGTCGCATCTAGCAGCCTACCTAGCACGCCGTGATCTGCTGACAACGGGATTCAAGGTTTTCGACAACCGTCCTGAGTCTTACTTGTCCTGGAAGTCCATCTTCTGCAACGCCATAGAAGGCCTCAACCTCAAGCCCAGCGAAGAGCTTGACCTTCTAACCAAGTGGCTCAGCGGGGAGTCACTTCAACATGCTCTGAGGATCAGGGCGGTCCATGTGAACAACCCACAAGCAGGCCTCCAACGTTTGTGGCAGCGTCTCGACAAGAGTTACGGCTCTCCAGAGGTAGTCGAGGCATCACTCTTCCAACGCTTACAGACTTTTCCAAGGATATCCAATAAGGACACTCACCTGCTGCAGGAGCTTGCAGATCTTCTGCTAGAGTTAGAGTATGCACAAAGTGAAAGTTATCTGCCAGGCCTTAGCTTTCTCGACACCCCAAGGGGGATAAACCCGATAGTTGAAAAGCTCCCTTACGGACTCCAGGAGTCATGGGTGAAACAAGGGACAAAATACAAAAGAGACAATGGTGCAGTTTACCCACCTTTCTCATATTTTGTTCAGTTTGTAAATGACTATGCTGAAATGAAAACAGACCCTAGCTTTATGTTACAAAGTTCAAACATAGTAGCTCCAAGAGTTGACAAAACTCTAGTAAAACCAACCAGATACAGAGTTCCTGTTGCAGTGAACAGAACAGATGTCAGTCAAACAAACAGCACAGCTCAAACATCCGTTTTCAATCCGGACAAGTAATGTCCTATTCACCACAAGCCCCATTCACTCGCTAAATGCAGGGGATTTAGGTCAAAAACACTGGACGAAAGAAAAGGTATCCTCAAAGAACATGCTATTTGTTATAAGTGTTGTTCTTCCACAAGTCACAGAGCTAAAGACTGTAAAGCCATTATCCAATGCTCAGAATGTAATAGTGATGTGCACGTGTCCGCCATGCATGCTGGTCCACCTCCATGGACACCTAAAGACTCTAACCCTCTGCCTCAGAGCCACGGCGGGAGTCCGATTTCCCAAGCACTGTAACTACAACCAGTTGCACAGAAGTGTGTGGCCAAGGCCTCAAAGGTAAATCCTGCTCTAAGATTTGCTTAGTCAACGTGTATCCCCGCTCATCCCCCGAAAAGAAAAGGAGGATGTACGCCATGTTAGATGACCAAAGCAATTCATCCTTAGCCAGGTCTGCCTTCTTTGACATGTTTAATGTAAAAGGTGCCATACTCCCATACACCATGAAAACATGCGCTGGTTTATCAGAGATCGGAGGGCGCAGAGCTAGTGACTTTGTGATTGAGGATGTAAATGGAAAAGTGTCCATGCTGCTGCCCATACTAACAGAATGTGATCAGATTCCAGATAACAGGGACGAGATCCCCACCTCTGAGGCTGCATCGGCTCACCCTCATCTACAGACAATCGCTTCGCAGATTCCTCCTCTGGACCCATCAGCAAAAATCCTTCTCCTCTTGGGCAGGGACATCATCGAAGCTCACAAGGTCCGCAGTCAGGTGAATGGCCCTAACAGTGCACCTTATGCTCAACGCCTTGATCTGGGATGGGTAGTTATAGGTGATGTCTGCCTCTCAGGTGCCCACAAACCCACAGTGAACACTTATAAGACAAACATTCTTGACAACGGCCGCCCTACCTTCCTCAGGCCCTGTGAGAACAAAATCCATATCAAAGACAAATACATAGAAAGCTGTCATACACTTAAGACACAAGCTGAATTGGGCAGACACATTTTCCAGCAAACAGCAGATGATGACAAAGTGGCACTTTCAGCAGAAGATGCTTTGTTCTTGGACATTATGCACAAAGACTTTACAAAAGATGATGCGAATAACTGGGTAGCTCCTCTCCCATTCCGCACCCCCAGGCAGCGTTTGCCCAACAACAGGGACCAGGCCCTCAGTCGCTTAATGTCGCTCCGCAAAACGTTAAAAAGGAAACCTCAAATGAGGGAGCATTATGTTGAGTTTTTGGATAAAATCTTCAGTAAGGACCACGCCGAACCAGCTCCTGCTCTTACTCCAGACCAAGAATGCTGGTATCTCCCAAGTTTTGGAGTTTACCACCATCAAAAGCCAGAAAAAAATTAGGGTAGTCTTCGATTCGAGTGCTCAATGTAGTAATGTTTCTCTCAATGACGTGCTACTAAAAGGGCCGGATCTCAATAACACTCTTGTGGGAGTTTTGATGCGTTTCAGGTCTGACCCATACGCAGTCATGGCAGACGTGGAGCACATGTTCCACAACTTTCTGGTCAGAGAGGACCACCGCAACTACCTTCGCTTCTTGTGGTTCAAAAACCATGATCTGGATGGAGAAGTGCAGGAATTCAGGATGAGAGTACATGTATTTGGGAACTGCCCCTCCCCTTCAGTGGCTATCTATGGACTGAAACGGTCAGCTATGGAGGGAGAAAGGGAATACGGCAGTGATGCAAGAGAGTTCATTGAGCGTCACTTTTATGTAGATGATGGACTGAAATCATTCTCTTCCGCAGATGAGGCCATCGACATTCTCTGTAGAGCTCAGAAGATGCTGGCTCAGTGTAATATACGCCTGCACAAAATCTCGTCCAACTGTCCTATCATCACAAGTGCTTTCCCAAGTGAGGACCTTGCAACGGACATGCAGGGCCTTGACCTCGGGCAGACTACCCCACCTATGCAGCGCAGCTTAGGCTTGGGCTGGGATCTGTCCACAGACCTGTTCAAGTTTCAGGTATCAGTCAATGAAAAGCCCTTCACCAAACGAGGAGTGCTGTCAGTCATTAATAGTGTGTACGACCCGCTTGGCTTTGCTGTCCCAGTCATTGTAGAAGGCAGGGCCATACTGAGAGGCATTTCCACTGACATTTGTGAATGGGACACCGAACTGCCTAAAGACAAATTACAACAGTGGCAACAATGGAAAGACTCCCTCAAATATCTACAACAACTTGAAATCCCCAGAATGTACACCTCAATACCACTATCTGCAGCTCTAACTAAGGAAATCCATGTTTTTTGTGATGCCTCCACTAAGGCCGTGGGCGCTGTTGCTTACCTCAAACTCACAGGTAGAGATGGACACAGTGAAGTGGGTTTCCTTCTCGGCAAAGCACGGCTTTCCCCTAAACCAGACATCACCATACCTAGGCTTGAACTTTGCGCAGCAGTCCTGGCTGTGGAGGTGGCCGAGTTAGTCCTGGAGGAGCTGGACATCGCTGTCGAACAGGTGAACTTCTACACAGACTCCAAGGTAGTGCTCGGTTACATCTTCAACAAAAAGAGACGCTTTCATGTTTATGTGCATAACCGAGTGGAACGTATTAGGCGCTTCACACAAGCTCACCAATGGCATTACGTGCCCACTCATTTAAATCCTGCTGATCATGCCACACGAGCACTACCCGCTGAGCAGCTCTCTAACTCCACATGGATCAGTGGACCCGCTTTCCTTTCTAATTCAGGAGAAAGTCAAGCACAGGCAGAGTTGTTTGATCTTGTAGACCCAGAGACTGACAATGAACTGCGACCTGAGGTCACTACTTGTGCCACCTCTCTCTCAGAGGATAGACTCAGTAGTGTCAGATTTGAAAGGTTTTCGAGTTGGAATGTACTACTTAAAGCTATATCCAAACTCCAACACATTGCCCTGTCATTTAAGCCGAACATAGAGGGCTCCTGTCATGGCTGGCACAGCTGTAATGAACATTTAGCTGAAAAACAACTCAACCAAGCCAAGAACACCATCATCCACACTGTTCAAAGAGAAGTTTACGCTGAGGACATAAGACAAGTTGAGAAAAGTGTGCCTCTAAAAAACTCAAGCCCACTTAGCAAACTGAGCCCTATTGTCGACACAAATGGAATCCTCAGAGTGGGTGGGAGACTAAAACGTGCACAGTTGACATCGGACGAAACAAATCCCATACTCATCCCTGGAAAGCACCACCTTGCCCAGCTCATTATAGAACACTTCCATAGGAAAGTATACCACCAGGGCAGACATTTTACTGAAGGGGCAGTCAGGACTGCAGGTTTTTGGATTGTGGGAGGTAAAAGAGCAATAAGCAGAGTGATATTCAACTGTGTCACATGCCGCAAACTAAGGGGCAGACAACAGGAACAGATCATGGCTGAGCTACCTGAAGACAGGTTGTCTACGGACCCTCCTTTTACATATGTAGGCCTTGATGTGTTCGGGCCCTGGCCTGTAACAGTCAGAAAAACACGTGGTGGACAATCGGATGCTAAGCGATGGGGAGTCATATTCTCATGTATGAGCACACGCGCCATTCACATTGAGATTATAGAATCGATGGACACGTCGTCGTTCATCAATGCCCTGCGTCGTTTCTTTGCCATCAGGGGTACAGTCAAACTTCTTAGATCTGATTGTGGGACAAATTTTGTGAGCGCCTGCAAAGAACTGCAAATAGACAAACAGGGCTGTCACAACAGCAAACTTCAGAGCTTTCTCAAAGACTCTGGCTGCAAATGGCATTTTAACCCCCCACATGCATCTCATATGGGTGGCTCCTGGGAGCGCATGATTGGGGTCACACGCAAAATCCTCGATGCAATGCTCCTAGAACATAGAAATGCAAAACTTACCCATGAGATATTAGTGACATTAATGGCTGAAGTCACTGCAATAGTAAATGCTCGTCCGCTCACGGCAGTTTCTACTGATCCAGAAAATCCAGCCATTCTTACCCCTGCCATGCTACTCACACAAAAAGTTGCAACCCCACCAGTCCCACCAGGTCAGTTTGAGAGCAGGGATCTTTTCAGAGCGCAATGGAGGCGCGTGCAATACCTTGCAAATGTTTTCTGGAGCCGATGGCAAAGGGAATACATCTCAGGACTTCAGAACCGCTGCAAATGGAAAACAGTAAAACCAAATTTGCAAACAGGAGATGTTGTTCTGCTAAAGGAGGCACTTGAACATAGGAACAATTGGCCACTTGGACTCATCACCAAAGTCTTTCCAAGTGAGGATGGACTTGTCAGGAAAATAGAGGTTAAGATTTAACGCAAGGGGGAACTCAGATGCTACACAAGACCTATAAGTGAGGTTGTGTTATTGGTGTCTAAAGACAGTACTTAGAATCAGGTACTTTGTTTCATTGTATTTTGTCTGTAGTTGCATGCTAGTTATGTAAGACATTCTACTGATGTCAGGCAGGGAGTATTCTGTCCCTCTATGTTCTATAGTATTGTATTAGTTCTCTGGTGCATTTCTTTATTTTCCCACTTGGGGTCAGTATCTCCTTTAGTGTTTCTTTTGGGTTCTTCTTCTTTGATTATAATGCGGGTTCTTCTCGGCGCTGTGTTGTGATGTGCTTTCGCTGAAGGAAAAAAAAAAAGAAAGAGTTAGTTACACGCGGTGTGAGGAAATTTCCGGAGGTCAGGTGCTGACATTCTTCCCTCTTCTCAGTCCCCTTATCTTTGGGAAGCTTTGACATGCCATAATCTGTAAGTTATTAGCTGCTAATTTTGTTTTTCTAAATGTTTAGTTATTTTTTCTGGTACTTAAGAGGTCATTTTAACTCTTTCAAGCAATAAGGTTGTTTGTTATCTAAGTCAAGCTAATGTTGCTAGCTTCTGTTTAGTATGTGGTTGTACAATATCTTATAAGTCAATGTGAACACTGCTTTTACTCAACTTAGGTCATCAGGTTGTACATACAGGTTGTCGAAAGTAAAACTAGTAGCTTTCGTTTTACTGTGTAGCTTTGATTAAGACTTTCTGAGTTCATGTTCTACTGAATCTAGAGGAAAAGAGTCGACCTGTTATATTCTTACTGATATGTTGAATAGTATTTTGAATTGCCTGTGAATCTGTGCTCTGAAACTGCAATTAACTGCAGTATATTCTGCAACCACATGGTAGCAAACTGTATCATTTAAAGATGTAATGTTGTGATTCTTATAT
This sequence comes from Labeo rohita, assembly GCF_022985175.1. Classification (NCBI taxonomy): domain Eukaryota; kingdom Metazoa; phylum Chordata; class Actinopteri; order Cypriniformes; family Cyprinidae; genus Labeo; species Labeo rohita. Next base: position 31,465,724 of record NC_066884.1, on the reverse strand, counting down.
CTTGAACTTTGATCACTTCCAGTATTTGAATTCACAGCTATGAGTCTTGGTTTGTTAAATAATGTATTTTTAATGATATTTGCTTGTATGTTCACAGTTTTACAATCAAAAAAGAGAGGTCTTCAGTAAAGACACTAAGAAGAAAACTGTGTCCTGTTATTCCTGGAACCACCTTCTCTTACTGTTTAGCTCACTGCATAGGCTGAGTAGCCACACACTCAACCGAGGGCAGAAGAGGCTTAATAACAGGCAGTTTGAAGGTTTTGGGGACATATCCTAATGACAATGACAGATTATTAATATTTAGAAGAGGATCTATGACTTCCGGAAGCACCTCTTTTGGTAGCTTAGATAGAATAGGGTCTAACATACATGTTGTTTGAAATAGTTAAAATAAAACCGAATATGAAACTAAACCCACCAGCAGGTGGCAACAAGTCACTGTTTTAATGAGTGAGTGAGTGAGTCATTCACTCATTCATACTGAAGGGGTGGATTCTGGAATCCACTGTTGCTTCAATTTATAGATCCTTTCGTGTGGTTTATCAAGTTGTTAATTAATATTATTCTTTTAATTATTGTTTGAAATGATTTGAATTCTTTGAAATGATTTACATACATTATCCTTCTGTCTTACTATGACAGCTTAGGTCACAAAGGTCATTTACTTTATTCTTTAGCTTTAAACATTAGAAAATAATGTTGAATATAGTCTGAAACCTGAAAAAAAGGTGCTTCATATCTGGATGTTTGTGTAAAGTCCCCAAATAGAGCTTGGGTTTGAACAACCCAGCCTTGAAGAAGTTGCATATTCTGTATGTGTATGTGTGTTAGTATCGGTCTGTACAGGACTGGCCTCCAGAGAGATTTGTAAATGGCACCCTAGATAGAATACGCATATGGACATCTTCCATCACCCTGATGTCAGGTGGAAGATATACATCTCTGGAGAGACCTGCTGTGTCTGACCTCTGGATGCTCGTCACCTAAATAATCACTGAATATATGCTTATGTCCATGTGTGGAGATTTCTAAGTTTATTTATGTTTCAAACCAACCAGAATCCCTTTTAACTAAGTAATGATTTAGGTAGTGACCTCTGATAGAGTATAACTACTGGTGTATTGAGAGTGTACAGAGAGTGGCCTACATACTCCATTGAGAGTGTTAAAGCTCACTTCTGCTGATGAAACTGCAAACTGTTTTCTTCAGTTTATTGCATCTTTGACTTCTGGTCTTTGTTCATCACATTTAGTCCTTGGGTTTTGACTGTAAATTTCCCTACAGTTAATGGTGGAGGATGCGGGTGACTATTCTTTGATGACACCCTTGATTAATCAACAAAACAAGGTAGGAAGATTTTAATTATTTTTGGTTAGGGACTGTCTGTGGTGGAAGGGTTAGGAGAAGGAAGAGCAATACAGACACTTACTCAGACGTGGGTGGGGTGACAACAGATCTGGTCGACTGGTGTAGTGGATTGAGGTAATATTAGGTTACACTGATCTATAATATTAGGTAAGGTTACAGTGGGAGTTGTAGAGGCCAGGCAGTGTGGTTGGATACTTACAGTATATTAATTTACAGAGAGTGTAAGATGCTAGAAAGTGATTCTAGTTGTAAATTGCTCGAAAGCTCTTGATTTCTTTCTTCTTTCTTTCCATCTCAGACAGAGGCACCCTGAATTTAGCGATCGGTCAGTGAGCCAAAAATAACATTAATACTAATAATAATTAACCCTCTGGGGTCTGAGGGTGTTTTGGGGCCCTGAAGAAGATTTGACATGCCCTGACTTTTTCAGTATCTTAAAAACATATCAATGGCTAAAGTCTGATTACATTGTAATCAGCACAAATTGGGCTACACTAATATGTAAGCAACATGAATGTACATGTTTGTGTTTTTGAGAAAAAAATGTTTATGTGTGATTAGTGAAAAACTTCTCAGGTTACGTATGTAACCCTGGTTCCCTGAGAAGGGAATGAGACACTGCATCCTCTAGAAGTCGCTATGGGGAACATCTCCTTAGTGACCCGTGTCTGAAGCTTACATACAAAAACTACACAGTACTGGCCGTGACCGCATAGTACAAAAGGGCGCCGGTTGAACACAACATCCGCTTGTTCGTCTGAAGCTCATGTCCGAAGCATGGCGATGAGACTAGAGGACGCAGTGTCTCGTTCCCTTCTCAGGGAACCAGGGTTACATACTTAACCTGAGACGTTCCCTTCCGAAGGAACTTCGAACTGCGTCCTCTAGAGGTCGCTATGGGGAACGGTTATACCCACGCTGCCATGCTGCGGGGAGTGCAAGCCAGACAAAAAAAGGCGAGCACTAAGTACCAGCTACACCCAAGTAGAGGGAGCTGCCCCAAAAGAAGTCCAGGCGGCTGTCAGTGACTTAATCCCTTCCGCCAAAGGCCTGAGCTGCATACCCAGGAACTTATCTGTAAGGACAGGACTAGCAGATGCCTGACCCTAGGGCAGAGCTCAGACTTGGAATCGGAAGAGAGATTCCTTTAAGGGATACAGCCAATAGTCTAGAAAGTATTCTAGACTTTGGTTTGTCAACAGAGGGTTCACCTACTGCTTGTGTGGCCTCGCTCGAGGAGCTGGTCGGGTAGGTCATCAGCACCCCATTCAGAAGTATTGAAGCGATACAAAAGTCGAGTGTGGCCCAAGGTTCCAGGGCCGAACATCTCAGGAAAGGGTACGAAGCTAAACGCATGATCCCCACCATACAGGATTTTAGAAAAAACACAAGCTAGTGTGTGTTCTTACCACAACGTAGATTTTAGAAGCCTGGACACTGAAATACCGTTCAAGAAGAGGCTCTGGGAAGCAGAGAACACAAATCCCAAAAAGGGAGGTTCTGAGCCCTCAGGGAGCAGAATCGTGCTCAAGGCGACCCTTCTGTAAAAAAAAGGGGAGAACTACAAAGCTAAGTATTGAGCGGCCTGAATGGGATGCCCCGGAGCAGAGGAAATAAAATTCTCTAGGAGAAGAGGAATCTGGTTGCTCAACAGGGAACAGCATGCTCACATGAGACCCTCATCTTTGAAAGGAGCAAAGAAGGCTGACTTACATCATCCCACTAGGGGCTACCACCTGGAAAAGCCAGAGCCATAGGGAGCGGAGGCCCTTCTCTCGGCATAGAGAGCAACTTATGAGCTACAATTAAGAGTGACATGCTCACATAAGACCTCAGTGAGGGGAGCATTTGTCAGGCTCATGCAATGTCAGGAGAGACATTACTGGCGCAGGGAAAGCTGCTGTCTACGGAGCTTCCAGGAGACCAAGGCCTATAAAGCCCTAACGGGTCAGTGCAGCCTCTGCACAATCAAAAGTGACGAAAGGCGAAACACATCGGGCGGCAGCAAGCGGCCGATTTATCCGATGAGATTGTAACAAAAGCTCAGTCTTTAATAGCCAAGGTGAGCATTTAGCAGCCACAGGGTAGATACCTCGCCAACAGAGGGGAGGACCTGTACGTTCTGCTCAGGAACAGTGTGCTTAAATATTATTAGAGAGGAAAGCACTGCCATGGTCATCTCCTAACAGGAGAGATACAAGGGCAGAAACAAGGTCTAGTGACCTGTGCTGCCGATATTATAAAGCTCCAGAAGGCCTTGGACACCCAAATGGGGTAGTACAGCTTCCGTACACACTGTGACAGAAGCAGAACAAAACAAGTCCTAGAGGAAAGTAAAGGTGAGCAGAAAGCATGTCAAACTGAAGGTTACCTGAATGGAGATCAACAAGCTCGGTGGTTGCAGTAATGTAGCAGGGACCCAATGAACAAGGAACTACCTCATAGTACCTAGTGGTTCGGCTGCAGAAAATAAGGCAAATCTTCCAAATCCGATCCAGGATGGAGATATCAACAGCAACCAGGGGTCCCGTCCACAGGGGGTGTCCTACCCTGAAACGTAGGAAGAACACAAAAGCCCAACCGTACATACTGCAACACAAGCCAAAGAGGCTTAACAACAAATAACAATACAAATGATAAGAAGAAAAAGGATCGTACTCACCCACCATGGTCCTCAAGAATGGTTCATCCATTCGGACATACAGGGGACTTTAGTATAGACTAAGTCTGGACCATCAGATGTTGTATATAAAATAAAACATAACCCAGCACATCATATGGTCCAGCAGAGAGACTGCAGTTTTTAGTGCAGCAGGGGAATTAAACAGGGGAGGTGAGGACAGATGTTACAACCCCTAGAACAAGGTGAGTAGATGTTACTTTTTACTCTGGTCCGGACAAGAGTGTTGGAAACGCCTCGTCTGGACCACCTCCCTCAGATCTTGACGACCTCCCCTCGGCCCACACCATCTCCTGGAACCACCCGCAGCACTAGCCTTCTCCTGGAACCACCCGCAACACTAGCCCTCTGAGCCTGTCTCCAATCCTCAGACCGGGATGGGGCAGGACCCCTTTGATGTTCGGGCTCAGACCTGGTCCTTCGAGAAATTAAGGTTTTGAAAGCAGCAGAGCGCACCTTCACCTCCCTAAACTTCTCGATCACTGTCTCAACGGAAGTACTGAAAAGCTGAGAGGGCGAAACTGGCGCATCGAGGAGAAAGCCCTTCTTTTTCTACCCGAGGTCTGCCAGGTTTACTCAGAGATGCCTCTCCATAACCACCATGGCCGCCATAGATCTGCCCATAGCAGTGGCGGCCTGCTTGGTGGCCCAGAGAGCCAAATCTGTGCTACGGCGCAGCTCTGCTACCTCATCAGGGGAAAGCCCCTGGCCCTTGTCCTGGTCTTTCAGCAGGTCAGCCTGATAAGCCTGAAGCACCGCCACTGTGTGCAAAGAAGCCACAGCCTGACCCACTGCCGCGTATGCCCTGCTATTCAAGGAAAATGTTCACTAAATGGGCTCGGATGGCAGGGAGGGAGCCTTAAGAGATGATGCTTCACCTAAGGAGAGATAGCTAGCTAGCGTCTCTTCAATAGGAGGCATCCCTCAATATTAGCATAACTAGTATGCTGGAGCCTATGAATACGCGAAGAAAATGGCTTATTCCATGCCTTCACAAGCTCCGAATGGAGATCGGGAAGGAATGGAAGGCTCACTTGAGCTGGGGGGTTATGGTCAGAAAGGAAACGCTCATCAAGATGACCCCGCGGCGCCACATTCTTAACCCGCTTCCAACCTTGCCATGGCGCGTTCCATAACCTCCAAAAGCTCATCATACGTGGGGCAGGAGGTTTGAGAAGATTCAGATTGCATTTCTTCATCTAACAACTCCTGTTCTTCCTGGGTAAAACCCAGCAGAGCACTGGCTGCTGGATCAGATGATGTGAGAGAAATCACATCATCATCCTCCAACAGCTCACTCTCGTCCCCAACCGACGAGCAAGACAGGGAAAAGCCCCTTATCTAGCTTATCGCGTGCGTGCTCCTCGCCCAAACACATGACGCAAAGATTGTGTGTGTCATCGGGTGTCAAGAATCTAGGACACGGATCCGCACACTTCTTAAATGCCTTGCTAGTGCTGGCCGTTATAGGTAAGAAGAGACAGCTTACCAGTAAAATTTGCAGGCTTCAAACAAAACAGTCGCTGAAGACGAAGTAGAGGATGTAGTGTTCAACCGGCACCCTTTTATACAATGCGGTCTATGACAAGTTGCGCCGGCAGTGATGTCATAGGCTGTTGCCGGCCAGTACCGTGTAGTAGTCACGTAGGAGACGTTCCCCATAGCAACCTCTAGAGGATGCAGTTCGAGTTCCTCAAAAGGGAACAAAAAACTTCCTGACCCTTCTCCAAACAATGCCTTGCTATGTGACCATATTTTCCACATGCATGACAGACAAACCTTTGATGAGGTCTCTCACGGTCGTGACAATGTCTAGCAATGTGACCAGCTTTTCCACATGCATAACAGAGAGTAACACCTTCTGAATTTACTCTGTCAAATCTCGTTGGTCTCTGATGGAAACGACCGGATAATCTAGAACATTCTCTCTTGCCAAAGTCGCCGTGTTGTCTGATCGGACCAACACATGCTTGCCCTGAATCAAAGGTCGGAACCTCCTCAGGGCTAGAAGCACTGCCAACAACTCTAGGCAATTGATGTGCCAATGCAGTCTGGGGCCTGTCCGGCACCCCAGCCTGTTTTGGAAGCATCTGTGGTGACAGTGATGCCTCTGGACACTTGTTCCAAGGGTACTCCTGACCGCAGGAACACAATGTCTGTCCAAGGGCTGAGTGTCTTGCGACACGATGGTGTGATGTTCACATGAAATGTGCCTCGGCGACATGCCCATCTCGGGACTCGGGTATGAAGCCAATGTTGTAGCGGTCTCATGTGCATCAAACCCAGCGGCGTGAGCGCGGCTGAGGATGCCATGTGCCCCAGGAATCTCTAAACTTGTTTCAGGGGGACCGTAGACCCGCATGCCCCAGGAACCTCTGAACTTGTTTCAGGGGGACTGTAGACCCGCATCTGAGTGTTGCCGCACACCTCAGCACTGACTGTGCGCGCTCTGGGGAGAGACAAGCAGACATACTGACCGAGTCCAGTTCCACACCGAGAAAAGAGATCCTCTGCACCGGGGAGAGTTTGCTCCTTTCCCAGCTGACCCGAAGTCCCAACTGAACCAGGTGGTTGTGAACCACGTCCCTGTGAGCACAAACCAAATCCCACGAGTGAGCTAGAATTAGCCAGTTGTCGAGATAATTGAGAATGCGGATGCCCACTTCCCTGAGGTGGGCAAGGGCAGCCTCCGCTACCTTTGTAAAGACACGGGGCGACAGGGAGAGGCCGAAGGGAAGAACTTTGTACTGATAAGTCCAACCTTCGAAGGCAAACCGCTGGAACGGCCTGTGTCTTGGAAGGATCGAGACATGAAAGTACGCGTCCTTCAGGTCTATTGCCACAAACCAATCTTGAGCCCTGACACACGTCAGAATGTGCTTGAGGGTTAACATTTTGAACGGGAGCTTGAGTAGGGCCCGATTCAAAACTCTCAGGTCTAAGATTGGTCGGAGACCACTGGCTGTTTTGCCCGGCCTGAGCAGAGGATTCCCCTGAAAGAGGAATCGTCTGAACGAACTCACTGTTTCAGAACATGAGGGAACACATGTGACCGCATGTCCTGACTAGAGAACCAGCGTCCGACCATCGTGTAGAGGGTCGGAGGTGCTGTGAGTGACCCCCAGAGAAGAAGGAAATTGCTCTTTTATTGACCATGTGGTGGCCGTCTGCCAGGTAGCAGACAGCCGAGTTGGAGCCGAATCCAGTGCTTGTCCCCTCGCCGAGTGTGGATCCGGACAGATCAAACAATCCTCCTTCCCTGGGCTGCCCGTCTTAGGAACGCTTTGAAGCCTGACGAGGGTTCTTTGTGGCCTGAGGACGAGCTGGCGGTGCCACCTTCCTACGAGAACTGGACCGTTGGACAGGTCTAGCTGCAGGACCGGCAGGTTGCGGGGCCTGAGCTGCTCTTGTAGGGGGCCTCCCTCAGCGCGGAGCAGGCGGGGGTTGCTGCTTCGGCGAAGCTGGGCTGGCACTGGCTGAACGCCGAGGCAGGATGTGCTTGATGGCCTCCGTCTGCTTCTTCACCGTGGAGAACTGCTGGGCAAATTCTTCCACGGTTTTGCCAAAGAGACCAGCCTGGGAAATGGGAGCGTCAAGAAAGCAAACTTTTTCAGCGTCTCGCATCTCGGCCAGGTTTAGCCACAGGTGGTGCTCCTGGACCACCATAGTGGACATCGCCCTTCCCAGAGCCTGCGCCATGACCTTCATAGCTTGCAGAGCATAGTCGATTGCAGAACGTAGTTCCTGCAGCAGCTCTGGGTCGGGATCACCCTCGTGCAGATCTTTGAGAGCCTTGGCTTGATAGACCTGCAAGATAGCCATGGCGTGCAGGGCGGACGCAGCTTGACCAGAGGCTTCGTAAGCCTTCGCTACGAGAGCAGACGAAAACTTACAGGCCCTGGACGGGAGTCTCGGGCAGCCCCTCCAGGAGGCGGCATTTTGCGGGCACAAGTGCATCGCAACCGCTCTCTCCACCTGGGGGACCTCCGTATACCCCCTCGCCGGATCGCCATCGAGGGTGGTGAGGGACGGGGAGTTGGTATATCGAGATTGAGCTGACAGAGGGGCTTTCCACGATTTCGTCAATTCCTCATGCACTTCCAGGAAAAACGGGACTGGGGACGAACGTGGTCTCGAGTCACGTCCGCTACCGAGGAACCAATCGTCCAGCCTAGAAGCTTCGGGGGAACCCACACAACTCCGATCTCCTTGGCTGCCCGTTGAAGTGCGGCGGGCATTTCAGCATCCGCCACTGACTGAGACCCGGCCTGCCTTTTCCTCAGCAGGAGGGCCGAACAAAAGATCCAGCCCATACTGAGACGAGCTTTCAAAATCATCCGGACACTCCATCGGTAAGCACGTAGAACGAGTGGCCTGCAGGGACGCACCCGGCAAAGCCTCGCTCAGTTCCCCCCGCTCTTCCTCAGTGTACATCGCACCGGCCTCGTACCCAGAAGTAGAAGGACCAGAGCGGGAAGCAGTTGAGGTGAGCCGCGGCTTCTTCGAAAAGAACGCGGCTCTCGAGCGGAGCGTGCTCAAGGGCATGTCTTCGCAAGCTTGACAACCTCCCTCAGCGAAAGCTGCGTCAGCATGATCACACCACAAACAGTGAACACAGCGATCTTGCCAATCGTTAGGGGAAAATGGAAACCGCAACCAGCAGGACACAGACGGAAAGGCATGATGTACACACACAGACCGTACCGTGTCAGCTCTTTTAGAGAAAATTTGCTCAATTAGAGGAGAATCTTCTCTTGTAGATCGCCGTCCAAGTCAAGTCAAGTCAAGTCACCTTTATTTATATACCGCGTTTAACAATACAGAATTGTGACAAGGCGGCTGTACAGTATTAAATAGGAAATAGTACATCAACAATGCCAAGAGCAACAATAAACACTCAATTTTCAGGTAAAAGCACCCAAGGGAACTCTCACAACACTTAGCTGTGTTAGAGATGGGAGAGACCGCTGCCTGTGCTGTAGATCCAACGACGAAGAGGTGAATGATGCCGCTTCTCACACAGAGACGCTGCATTCAGCTCCGAAAAACAGAACAAGTGAGCAGAAGCACACGCTGCCCTATTTATACCCGGATGGCCGGGGCGTGGCCAGATATGCAAATCTGCACACTACACTAAAATACACAACAATTATGAAATAATTCTGTGACCACACTGCGTCGGGTCATTTCAATTACTTTAGAAATTCATCAGAATTATCACTCAACTCACAACTCACTCCATTTCATTTACGTTAGAAACTTACAAATCTTTTTCAGTTACATTAGAAACAATAGGTCTAATACAACTGCTACAACACTACGTTGGGCTGATTCAATTACTTTAGAATCTTAACAGAATTATAACAGACCAACAGCAAGTTTCAGTTACTTTAGAAACTTTGACTTAAGCACTTTGCTTCAGTTACTTTAGAAACAACAATTCCAATACAACTCTGCAGCCAGACTGCGCTGGGCTGATTCAGTTTCGTTAGAATCTTAAAAAGAATTTGTACAGAATAGGTTTAAGAACTCCTCCTGCCAATACTGAATAAACAAAATTGTCTTCTATCCTTAAAATGTTCTTTTCTAGATTTTTTTAAACAAAGGGATTCCCTTACAAAAACAGCGTAGAAGAAAGAAACAGCGTTTCTTACCTTTTCTTGCTTTTTTTTTTCGGAACACTCTCGTTGGGTGGCTTGCCAGTGTAAGAAAAAGTGAAGAGGACGTAGAAGATCTTGGTGAAGATGTTTACTGCAGCATCACCAGTGTAAGAAAAAGTGAAGAGGACGTAGAAGATCTTGATGAAGATGTTTATTGCAGCATAGCAGAGTCGGAATGAACCCAGAACATCCTTAGCTCAAACCTTTTATACAGTTAAAGTTTACTACTTTTAATGTAAATGAAATTGCTCCTTTCGTAGCAGCTGTGGTCTGTATGTTAATCATGTTCTAACACCTCTTTGTCTGAGATGGTTCTCAGTGTTCTACACCCACTTCCATGCTACAGTGGGTCACTGTTTGTTTAGGATGTAATCATCATAAATGGTCTAGAAACAACATAACTGTTGACTTTTTTCTTCTCTATAATAATTAAGCCATTTTTGGAAATGAGCATGATTAAACATATATTGTGGAGTGGAATCTGGGTTGAGGCAGACTATAATTTCTTACAATGTGAAAATACTAAATATTATATCATATTATAATGTCATATATAGGCTATAAAATCTGCAGTACATATATACATACAAGGAATAAATACTTGACATATATTTAATTTAGTTAACTGATGGACAAGGGGGGAAAACAGTGCAACACGTAACGTAGCCTATATTTGCTGAGTTTCAGTTCAGTTTTGTGACAGAAAGGAAACTCAAATGGCAGAAAGTGACATTCTATTAGTTTTTTTGTTTAAGTTGATTTTGCTGGTATGAGGAAAGCTGAAGTAATCGTGCCGGCACACACAAACACAAAACATATATATGAGCATGCCCACCTCACTGTGTCATCGTAGGAATGCGTTAGCATTTGGATAACAATATGAAAATATTAAGAATATTTGGATTTGTGCCAAATGAGAGAGGTAGGGTACAAGAGCACAAAGCTCCATTACGCAAACAGTGTGCGCAAGCCTTTAAAGTAACGTTATACTCTTTTGACAGTGAGAGACGCGTTTACAGTCAGCACATAGTCACTGTCTAGTAGTCTTTGTTTTCAAGTACGCAACTCCTGGTATTCGCTGTTCTTCTGCGGTCGGTTATGAAACAGTGTTGCATTACTGCAGGCACCCCTTCTGGATTGAGGGTGAATTGCCTGTATTCGTTGTAAGGCCTCATGCACCGAACCGAGATGCCCGTACTGTGACGGTTCGGTACGAATACATGTATTGTTACACCCCTAATATATATATATATAGATAGAGTTCAGATGCAAAACCCCCTAAAAGCCATCTCAGTCACAGATGAGATAATGATACTGAGTTAATATTCTTGACACATATTATACGTCCATCAAATACTATAAAATTATATATATATATATATATATATGGAAAAAGCACTTAAAGCCAACATAATGACACATCCACATTATGAAAACAATTAACGTTAATTAATGCTTAATAAACTCACAATATTTGGTCGCAAAAAATTCTGGACACAAACAAATGATATTGCCATTTCAGATTTGGGCAGTTTACAGTGGCATATAAATATCATTTTTACATAATATTCTTTTATAAAATACATATAGTAAATTAAGTAAAACACCTACTTTCTGTGTTTTTCTTGATGAATCCAACTTCCCTGTCTGCTCTGCGTTGTGAGTGAAAGATAAATTAATATGATGTTATAAAATACATATTTTTAAATAGGTAAAGTTCTTCTGGTGTTTCCCTGTTAAAACCGTCCTCCTGGTCAGCACTGCTTAACAATTCAAATTTAGGCTCATTTAGGATCGCACAGCATATAAATATCATTAATACATAATATTATTTTATGAAATACATATCGTAAATGAGGTAAAACACTTACTTTAAGTGCTTTCCTTATTAAAACCAACTTCCCTGTCTGCTCCGCATCATCAGTGAAAGAAAATATTAGTAACACTTTCTATGAAGCCCCTATTTATAATACATTATAATGGTATTTCTAAGGCATTATAATGAATGCATAATGCATTAGAAAAATAGCCTTATAATATGTTATATCATCTCATGAATAATCATAACAACAATTATAATACATTATAATACTTGAGAATTTGAGGTTATAACTTTTAAGATTATGATTATTTATAACACAGTAGACAGCATATAAAATCTACTTAATTTATAATGGACTATATCATATTACTTTTTTTTTTTTTTTTTTTTTTTTTTTACATTATATTACATTTTATTTTGATGGTCCCCCTAGTCTATTGACAATAAGCAATTTTCCAACTACATGTCAACTAGCACTCCTTAGAGCAGTGGTTCCCAACCACATTCCTGGAGGCCCCCCAGCACTGCATGTTTTCCATGTCTCCTTAATCAAACACACCTAATTCAGATAATCGGCTCATTAGTAGAGACTCCAAGACCTGAAATGCGTGTGTCAGAGAAAGGAGAGATGCAAAATGTGCAGTGTTGGGGGGCCTCCAGAAACGTAGTTGGGAACCACTGCCTTAGAGTATAAGTAGACTTAGGTTAATATTAGGCTAGGTAGCAGATTCACATACTTGCAAAGTTACTTATAATCAGTTTGTCTTTTGGGGAACCATCAAAATACAGTGTTAGCATATATTTAGCATACTACTAATAATAATTACTGCTAGCTGACATGCAGTACCATCAAAATAATAAAACTGATAATACAGATGTGTCATACACATTCATCTGATCTGATACCTGATCTTATGGCTCTTTGATAAATATTATTATTATTATTATTACTTATAAGTGGTCTTTGTATGCTTTAGGTAAAGAGACATGCGGAACATGGCAACATATGAGACTTAATAATACATTATAACTATGAGGAGGTAATCATACTTTTAAAATTTATAACCACAAATAAGTAAAAATTCTAATACATTAAAACTGTTCTTATGAATACTAATGAGATGATACAATTTTTTTTAAAAATTTTTTTTTATAATGCATTATGCATTCATTATAATGCCTTAAGAATACCCTTATAATGTATTATAAATATGGGCTTCACAGAAAGTTTTACCAAAATATCTCTCTGAGAAAAGTTCAGGAGTGCACAGCACATAAATATTGCTATAAATCCATATGATGTTATAAAGTACATTTTTTAAAAATAGATAAAGTACTTAGCTTCCATTTTTTCCCTTTTGAAATGTCTGTGTCTGTTCCGCATCGATATGATATTAAAATATATTACAAAAAACATTTTGTTAGTAAAATTTAACACTTTTCGCTGTTTTCCGTCCTTATATGCTTCTCATCACGTGCAAAGAAAATGCCATCTGTAAAAAATATTTTAGATGGGTCAGGCGCGCACAGTGAGAAAATGTCTCTGACTCTGCAGTGTTAATAAAGGTGATTCTCTGTATTTACACTGGCCAGAGGGCACTGTTTACACTAGCTAGTGTTAATCCCAAAAAAATTCAACAGCAAAACTTTAACACTTTACTTTAAAAGTCCTTAATACTAGGATTTCAACACTGGAGATTTTGCTCTGTATTTTTCGAATTTCATGAAAATGTCCCAGCGCAATATCCAATGGGTTTTCCCAGATCGCACCACATTTTTTATTTTATTTTATTTTTGTCCACATTTTTTATTTTTTCGTTCTATACATTACTCAAAGTACTTTTTACAACTATTTACAATATAACTTAGGTTTAACATCAGAAAAACAACATCAATTTTAAGCCCAGCCCTGCAAACTCAAGGCAAACTGCCTCCATGTGTTCTTGGCTCTTCAGGAGGTGAATCACTTGGTGGTGAATGGCCAGCACCTCCTCGGCGATGCAGTGACAGTGGAACGAGGTATGTCAAATACTCTAGGGACCACTCTGTATGATGTACCACTGGCTAGCCAGAAAAGAAACACCAGGGTCTTGTTTGTAGCACCCCATGAATGTTGCAGTTCACTTCTCAGAAGATCCAGCAGAACTGTCAGGGTCTTCCTGCTCAGCCAAAAACCGTTAAAAAACCTGTCCAGCACCGGCACATTCAGCTTTATACTGCAGTACAGGGGTCTGGTCTGATTTAGGGAAAGAAGGAAAAGAGAAAATTTCTATTTTCTTGCATATTCTAATATATGTAAGGTATTGACAGTAAAATTAAAGGTATGTACAGTATTGTTCTGAAAAATAATTTGTTAGGTTGGTTTTGCATTAATATTACTGCTGCACTACTGTGTATGTTACATTTGACTTCGAAATAAAATGATTTCACATTTGTACGAGAATACTTAAAGATATGTACTTCCTTACAGTCCACCACCAACTATTTTGAAAATTAAACTAACAACATTTATTGTCAGAATATTAACAAATTGTTGCTAACTATATCAAAGGCCGAAGGACTCGGACCGGCCGCACTATTCAGCTGTGACAGCTGCCGCTGAAAATTGAGCTGTACAATGCTATATATATATATATATATATATATATACTTAATTATTATTTTTACAATACTCTCTTTTTTATTTTATTCAGTTTAATTTTATGCTTAACTGCCTAAAAATAAGGGTTGCAAACCTGTCTAAATATGTTCACCATGGTCAAGACAATAAACTAAATAAAATCTTTGTAACCTTTGTAAGATATCAATCAGCATTTGAACCGCTATGTGTGTGCGTGCGTGTGTATTTTGTATTTTTCAGATATATCATTATCGTTCCAAGCCAATACCAGCATTTAAACGTGTAATCCGGACGCGGCAAACCAATAGTGGAACACTCCCACCTTCTCCTCCTTCATGACGTAAAACATAAAAACAAAAACGAGCAATTCTGGCTCCACCTGTCCTGTCAGGACAGCAGCTCTCCTTGCTATGCGACAGGAGCGGTAATCTGGAACCCCTGGTGGAGCAATTAGGAAATCGGCGGGGCGTCCTTCGTGCACTTCGAAGGGTGCTTCGTGCATTTCACTTTGGGACACAGTTTACATATATTTCGCTCCTCCCCTAACTACTCATACTCTCGTCTACTTTCAATGCGAGGCGGGTGGCATCTCAAAACGAGCCTATTACTCCAATGAGATCACTCCATACTCCCAGCTGACAGCTCAGCCAGCCCCGCCTTCAATCTACACATCCAACTTCATCCCAGTGTTTACGAAGCGTTTGGTTTGGCTTCACGATGCTTTAATTCTGATATAATATTTGTACCCGTAAAGTTTGACGATTCGACGTCGATATTTGTGAGGTGGTACAGGGATCTACACCATGCAGAATGGACAAAAAGGGAAACACCGATATCGCTTTTAAAACTACTGGGTGCACCTGGTTAAGTTTAGTCAGTGATCAAGTTGGAGTTCCTTTGGATCAGGTAAGTGTTTATTCAATCAAAAAACAAAGACTATTTTGTCTTGGGAAACTTAAGACTTTGATTTTCCTTGGGATATGATTTAAACAAACATAAAGGCAATATCTGAAAGTATGTGGTCAAGTCAAGTAACAAGTACTCTATATAAAATCTCTTAACGTTTTATCCTGTTTTACAACTTGTAGGCATAATAAACTCAGCAAACAATGACACGATGTTCACGCTGCCAGAAGAGAACTGGTTTTTCAAGTTTTTCCCCCTTTCTTCACCTTGGGGCTTTTCTTTACTTGCCACAATTCGCCTTTGACTTTATTTTGCTATAAAGGTGCTTTGAAATAACGTACTGCATAAAACTCATTTGATCTTACCAGTCAAAAGTTTTTAAACAGTACATTTTTTTTATTAATTCTCTTCTGCTCACCAAGCCTGCATTTATTTGATCCAAAATACAGCAAAAGCAGTAATATTGTGAAATATTTTTGCTATTTAAAATAACTGCTTTCTATTTGAATATATTTTAAAATGTAATTTATTCCTGTGATCAAAGCTAAATTTTAAGCATCATTACTCCAGTCTTCAGTGTCACATGATCCTTCAGAAATCATTCTAATATGCTGATTTGCTGTTCAAGAAACATTTATGATTGATGCTTGCCAAAGACGAAGCATCACTATTATTATCTGTCATACTTATTATTATTAAGTTGGCATGAAAAAGCCACACCTACCGACACCTATCTCCTCCTACAGCTTTCAAGCTAGAGCCACCAAACTTGGCCCATACCTTCAGACTGGTCTGACTCTGTGTGCTGTAGCTTTTCAGACTGATCCGACTTATGGTTTTTGTAAACTAGACTATCAAAACTACCAAAAATCCCATAGACTTACATTGACGGAATGTTTAAATAAGCCAAGACTATTCAAACTCCAACTGTCAAAATTCAAACTTAAAGTCCCCATTAAATCAAAAATAAAGATTTTTTTTTGGCTTTTAGTATGAATATGTTAACCTTAATGTTATCTATAAGCTAGTCTGCTCCAAAGCAACGGCAAAATTCACATTTACAAGATATAAGCATTCAAAACCTATAGTATTTTACTTCCGCCAATATGAATCAACGATTTTGATGACATCACGTTGCACTTCAGCTTCTCATCAAACTTTCTGTCCAATCAAATGTTCTCTAGAATCCGAAGCGTCCCGCCCCCTACCCTATAAATAGATGCTGAAGCTGTGGCTGAGATCAGTCACTTGTTCACAGTGTTAGTATTTTCTGTACGGTGAATGGCAGGGCACAATGGAGGCGATGGGGAACGATTCAGACAGTGTAAATATGCTTTGTATTGGGGCAAATGAGGTCTGGTTTTCCATTGTGTCACACGAACCCTGGCAGTGTGCGTGGTCTGCTCCGGACTTTGGCTCTGATCCAGAGACGTGTTCGCGATCATATGCGTGAGTCGGCATATATTAAACACTTTTAACTACAACTACACAGCCTCAGCATTAGGGATGGCTCGATACCATCATTTTGGCTTCGGTATGATACCAGAATGTGATACCTTGATATTGGTACTAAATCGATACTATAGGTAACAAATAACCAGTCTCAAAAGATAAACAATTTAGTAAATAATGTCAACATACTAAATGTTACTAAACATACCAAACATGTGTTATTAATTAGTTCATTTATCATGTATAACTAATTATTGATGTAGATTAATAAGTGCTGTAATACTATTAGGTCAGCTTACCTAATGAATTTTGACCAAGGTTGCTTTACTGTAAAGTATTATTCTAACAGTCAAAGTATTCAAAATCACGTTAATCTCTCTCTCTCTCTCTCTCTCTCTCTCTCTCTCTCTCTCTCTCTCTCTGATTGTGATCGAGATTTGAGATTCTGATTGAGATTTCAGTTGTGAATAAAAGTTGATCAAATCAGGGCTCGAAATTAACTTTTTTACTTGGTAGCACTGATGCTCCCAAATTCAAAAAGTTAGGCGCACCAAATAAAATTTAGGAGCACCCAATGAATATTAAGGAGCACCACAACTGCCAGTTGAGAGGAACGGCCAGCAACATCCTGATGATTATTAGCTTATTACACCAGTAATAATGATTTATTGCCTTAAGAAAGGGACAAGAAAGAATGAAAATATGAGTGCATGAACAAGATGTTTATTTTCTCTATTATAAGTCAAACTCTCTGTAGCCATTTAAATTAGAGGCAACCACTGCATTTTTAAACTTAATCCACAGAATGATGCTGCATGGATGAGCTGTTTCTGGTTTAAATTACATTATAATTTTAGTATCTGAAGCAAAAACAGAATGGTCTGACAGACTAGCTTTGTGAAATTATGCTACATAATTTTACACCTGGGCCAAACCACTCATGAAAGATAACTTACTCTAGTAATCAGGCGCTGTTTGACGGGCTTTTTATTTATATATTTATTTATTTTTTTGAGGGCGCATGCTTCAAATGTAAGCGCATGTCAGAACAGCACGCGAATGAAATGTTTAAACGGCAAGGTTTAAACCACATGTAAATAATGTACTTGTGTGATTGCAAATAAGTGCAGTGTTTAGTGAGTGGAATTCTGCTGTTGAGTAAACGTTTGTTGTAAATGCATGTCGCATGAGACGGAGGCACCAGAACTGCAACTGATAGAATGTGCACTGTAGCACGATCAGTTTCTTCAGTAATAGCAGATCGTAGGGATATTTTAATCGTCAAGAATCAAAAATGTCTGTATCGCTTACCGCACCACAACAATTACTAGCACTTGCACAAATGCTCCTAAATATATTTTGAGGTTGCACAGATTAAATTCCGGGAGCATATGTGACCAAAACGGTCGCAGTTTCGAGCCCCGATGATGCACTCACATTTGCATTAAAGATAAGGATGAGCAAGTGACACATGCTTGGCAAGATTTGATATGTTGCCTCCTGTGGCAACACGATTTATAGCAATGCTTGCATACAGGTGCAGTAAGGTCAGCTTGTTCACCTTCATTATCTGTTTTGTATGCAAAATAATGCCATATTTCACGTCTACTGTTGTCTTTATTTACTAATTTTGAGTGCGTTAATGGAGTTATATCTGTTTGATGATCCATTGCGTTGTTCTGTTGTCCCATTTACCCGTTTCGCAGCAATTTTGGAAGCACTACAGGTAAACTTCGGAACAGCAGTGTATAAAATACCAAACTGATCAAAATGATAGTATCGAACCATTTTAAATAAAATATTTTTCCAGTACCGGTATACCACGCATCCCTACTCAGCATGATTATGATCACTATTTGTTTTAGTAAGAGTTTCATATTAAATCAGAGTTCCTTTAAGGCAAGTCATTTCACTCGGTGGCCACCTTTGAAACGCCTCTCTGGCAAGCAAGTGCAGCTCCTATCTCTTTGAATGGGGAATAGGGGTGTAACGATACACAGATGTCACGGTTCGGTACGTACCTCGTTTCGGGGGTCACGGTTCGATACGATTTCGGTACAACAGGAAAAAAAAATATAAAATCTACTATGCTAGATTTCTTTTCATTTATTTTAAACAGGCAGTAGTACAAATAACAAATTTTTCCACCTACATGTGAAAATACTAAATATTATATCAAATTATAATGTCATATATAGGCTATAAAATCTGCAGTACATGCATACATGCAAAGAATAAATACTTGAAATATATTTAATTTAGTTAACTGATAGACAAGGGGGGAAAAACTGTGCCACATGTAATGTAGCATATATTTGCTTAGTTTCAGTTCAGTTTTGTAACAGAAAGGAAACTCAAATGACAGAAAGCGATTTTCTATTTGTTCTTTGTTTAAGTTGATTTTGCTGGTATGAGGAAAGTTGAAGTAATCGCGCCGGCGCACACAAACAAAAAACATATACATCATATACATTGGATACATTGTCGATATGAAAATATTATGAGACTATAATGAAGCTTCCCTTCTATGTACTATTTCTAATCCATTTAGACTCATTTAGGCTGTGACATGCTATCATGATAACAACACGTCTATCTAATATTTCTAATCTAACTTCATACCAACACTAGCAACTATCCAAACCAACCTAACAACTACTCTGAGTACCCTAGCGATCGCATAGCAACATGTTAGCAACCATCCCAGGTACCCTAGCAACCACCCCAGGTAGCCTAGCAACAACACAGCATACCTTAGCAACCTAAGGATTTTTTTTTTCTTTGCCCGGTCGTGCCAGTGGTTCAAATTTTTGCTTGCCCGGTCAAAATTTTCACTGGCCCTGCCACAGAAAAATAACATAATTGCTGTTATCATTGTTTTTGACTCATGTTGTCTTTTATTTTAATAAATAAGACACTAAAATGTTACATACCAATTAAATTGTACAATTCTCGATTCCAATTTCGAAACCACAGCAAAACCTACTAGCCTAACAAATATAAAGTTCAAACATTATTTGTTTGTTAAAAAATTCTTAAATTATTATTTATATTTTATTACAAATTACAAGATGATTTAATTAAAAACAACAGACAGACTGAAAGAATGCAAACTCAGTCTCTGCCAGCAGGTGGTGCTTATGAACGCTACTTTAAATGCAATATACAGAGGCAAATTAAAAGAAAATGCCATGTAAACTTTTCTTAAAACAGTCAGTTCCCCTCAGAGATACATTCTTATAAACCCCTGTTTCAATATTTAGGATAATATTTCCAATATTTTGCGCATTGTGAACTGTGATTTTGCTCTGCCTGCTACAGTATATTTTTTCTTTGTGTTCATCTTTAGCGTCTCTGGCCTCTGCTAACGGATGTTTAAAGAGTTTGTAATATTTCCACACATATGACATTTTGAAAAATGATTGCATACAGTTCGCGTGCAAGCCCGGAACAGAGATCGGTAGAAATGTGTCCAGTCGGTGCATCTGTACTCCACTGTATAGATTAAATATAGATTATTTATTGTTAAAACTACAAAGTTAATTGTCAAGATGAGTATTTTGACATACTTTTGTAGGCTGTTTGTCCGTCAGAGACACGTTTCTTTGTGATCGCTTGAAATTTTAAATTAACAAGGCTTAAAAACACGTCCAAATGAACTTTCGTGACGACGCGGCAGTGGCCCGATCGGGCCAGTGACAAATTCATCAACTTTCCCGAGCATCTTTCACGCTGGCCCCTGGGCCATCGGGCACTCCTTATTGTCGAGCCCTGCCTAGCAACCACATAGCAACATCATAACAACTGCCCCAGGTAGCCTAGCAACCGCATAGGAACATTCTACAACATCTTGTCTTGCTCTGTCTGAACTCTGTGTATTCTGATTCAAGACAGTTAAGTTTTGACTAAAAACTCCAATCGTATTTTCTCCCCCAACTTCAAAAATCATTTCAAAATAATTCTAAATTGCTGCAGATGTTCCGACCCAGTGAACATGCAAAGAAGATCAAACACCCTTAACAAAAAAGGTAAAACAGCAATATAGGGCGATTTTGAAATTGAGGGAGAACATGAGATGGGAATTTTTCGACATACCTTGTCATGAACCAGAAAAAAAGAGTTCAGGGAGAGCAAGACAAGACGAGTGTTTGACATTTAAAAAGTGTATTAATAAGTATATTTTTATGAAAATAATTGATCGTTTCGCTAGATAAGACCCTTTTTCCTCGACTGGGATCGTTTACAACCGCATTTGGGATCGTTTGAAGCCGCATTTAAACTACATTTTGGGCACCATAGAAGTCCACTATATGGAGAAAATTCTAAAATGTTTTCCTCAAAAAACATAATTTCTTTATGACTGAAGAAAGAAAGACATGAACATCTTGGATGACAAGGGGGTCAGTACATTTTCTGTGAATTTTTGTTCTGTAAGTGGACTTCTCCTTAAAAACTAAAACCTTCAAACTTCAAGCTTTTAAAACTACTTTAAACTTTCTGGCTAGGCTATTTCAAGCCAACTTAATGTTTGTCTAGGAACTTGAGAAAGCCAACATACTGTTATGCTATTTAAACTTATTATTATTCTTCTGAGACCAAATGTTCCAACTCTAACTCATCCCAGGACTTTAACGCCACAAGCTCCAAACTCAGCAGTTTTTCTATAAATAATTATTAAAAATAAAAAATTTCACCATAGACGTACATTGGCTGGCGAAAAAATGCCCCCTGTAGAGGAGCAGTTGTAGTCCACTAGAGGGAGGAGCCTCTCACTTAGTTTCACTTTCAATGCGTAGTTAAAAATACAAATAAATACATAAATTTCATTCATACTAACAAACTACACCAACAAGTTGCAAATGCCACACACATGTTGTGAATGCCAGGAGTTGTGCACTTGAAAACAAAGCCCACTAGACAGTGACCATGTGCTGATTCTGAACACATCTCTCACTGACAAAGGAGTGTAACGTTACTTTAAATGCTTGCGCATCAACTGTTTGCGAAATGGAGCTTTGTGCTCTTTTATTCATACTGAACCGTGACATCTGTGTACCATTACACCCCTAATTAGAACACATCAAGAGCTAAATTCAGGTGTTTTGTGAGCTGTTTTATATAAAACTGAAAGCCTTGTGTGTAGGGATGCAACGATTACAGATTTGGCTGGTACAATGATTGTCTGAGGAATAATCACAGTTTTACAATAATGACAATTATTATGCATTTATTAATTTCACAACATTACTAATGTATAAAATCACATGAACACTCTTTAGATATTAAAATGTTATTTATTGCTGGCTTTTGAAATAGAAATAACACAATTGCCAATAATACAACACATAAATGCTGCGGGCACTTAAGTGCAAAGCATCTCGCTTTTAGTTTCGATTCGAGCCATTTGCATAGCTATAGACTTTGGGCTTAAGTCAGGAGGCGCGCCCAGCTGTTATTACTCCAGTATCATTTGCTTGTGTATATATCCATTATCTGTGGAAGCGTTCAGCCGTCATGTTCAGCCTCCTCGTGTGAAGACTGACAAGGGTAAAGACCTGCGACTTTTTCCTGCGCGACTTTAACCGAGCAGCGAAACCGACAACGCACTTAGGTACTCATCTTACTTTCCCTTCATACACTCCCTTCATGCCCTCTCTTTCCACCTCTATCATGTGTTTTCAATACATTCCGGTTGTCTCCACACAACGCTCTAACATCACACGCAGACGTCAACGCAATCTTACTAACCTTCGCCCTATCGTCACTTCCTCCACTGAAACTTTCTCTTTTACTGTCGGCCTCTGGAATTGCCAGTCAGCTGTCAACAAAGCAGATTTCATTTTGGCTTTTTCCACACAATCGACACTTAGTATCCTGGGCTTGACTGAAACCTGGATTCGTCCAGAAGACTCAGCAACCCCTGCTGCTCTGTCTAATAACTTTTCTTTCTCTCACACCCCTCGTCACACTGGGAGGGGTGGGGGTACTGGAATACTCATTTCTAACAAATGGAAATTTTCTAACCACTCTCTGCTATGCAACTATAACTCATTCGAATCTCATGCGATCACAGTAACAGCTCCAATTAAACTCCACGTTCTGGTCATTTACTGCCCTCCTGGTCAACTGGGCACCTTCCTAGACGAGCTGGATGGGCTGCTATCCTCATTCCAAGAGGACGGCAGTCCACTTCTAGTCTTTGGTGACTTTAACATTCATCTGGACAAGCCTTATGCTGCAGAGTTTCATTCACTCCTAGCTTCATTTGATTTCAAACGCCTTGTAACTACGAGCACTCACAAATCAGGCAACCAACTAGACCTAATTTACACACGCAATTGCGTTGCAGACAACAGTTTGGTTAAACCCCTACACATCTCTGACCATTTCTTCATTACATGTAACCTACATCTTGCTACCAGTACACCTCCAACCCCTCTACCTGTTACTTTCAGATGAAACCTATGCTCCCTTTCACTTCCCTCTACAACCCTTTTCTCATCTCTAGAGGTTAATGCAGCTACTGACACCTTATGCTCTACTTTAACTTCTTGCCTAGAAGATATACATCCTCTCTCTTCCAGGCCAGCACGGGCCACCCCTCCTAACCCCTGGTTATCCGATGTTCTCCGCAAACATCGGTCCAAACTCAGGGCAGCAGAGACAAAATGGCGCAGATCTAAAGATCCATCTAACTTGAGTATGTATCAGTCTTTGCTTTCATCCTTCTCTGCTCAAGTCCATACTGCCAAATCCTCATACTTCCACAACAAAATCAACAATGCTTCAGACACACGTAAGCTCTTCAAAACATTCAATTCGCTCCTCTGCCCTCCCACACCACCTCCCACTGCTTCTATAACAGCCGATGATTTCGCCACATTCTTTACCGACAAAACTACAACTATCAGCAGCCAGTTCTCGGCTCCACACGTACAGGAACTAATACCGACAACATCCACAGCTAACACCCCACTCTTCTCCTTCTGTCCCCTCTCTGAGGCAGAAGTATCCAAACTTCTCCTCTCCAGCCATCCTACAACATGCCCACTAGATCCTATCCCCTCTCACCTTCTTCAAGCAATCTCTCCTACACTCTTACCAGCACTCACACACATTATCAACACATCTCTCCTCACAGGCACTTTCCCCTCTGCATTCAAGCAGGCTCGGGTAACACCACTGCTCAAAAAACCTACATTGAACACTTCACTTATAGATAACTATAGACCGATCTTTCTCCTTCCATTCATAGCAAAAACAATCGAACAAGTCGTTTTTAACCAGGTATCACTATTTCTCTCACAGAACAGTTCATTGGATGCTAACCAGTCAGGTTTCAGGAGTGGCCACTCAACTGAAACTGCACTACTGTCAGTCACTGAAGCCTTGCGGATTGCAAAAGCTGATTCCAGATCATCAGTACTCATTTTGCTGGATCTTTCTGCTGCTTTTGACACTGTGAATCATCAGATCCTCCTGTCCACCCTCTCATCGCTGGGCATCACAGTAATTCCACTTCGCTGGTTTAAATCCTATCTCACAGGTAGGTCTTTCAGGGTGGCTTGGGGAGGGGAGGTATCCAAAGCACATCATCTGGTCACTGGGGTTCCTCAGGGATCAGTTCTTGGACCCCTCCTCTTCTCCATATACACTACATCACTGGGGCCCATCATACAGGCAGATGGCTTCTCCTACCACTGCTATGCTGATGACACACAGCTCTATCTTTCATTTCAACTAGATGATCCAACGGTAGCTGCACGGATCTCAGGCTGCCTGGCGGACATCTCGGAGTGGATGAAAGAACATCACCTACAGCTCAACCTGGCAAAGACTGAGCTCCTTGTTTTCCCTGCCACTCCGACTCTACAGCATGACTTCACCATCCATTTAGGTTCATCAACAATTACCCCATCAAATTCTGCCAGAAATCTTGGTGTAATCTTCGATGACCAGCTGACTTTCAAAGACCATATAGCTAAAACTGCTTGATCTTGCAGGTTTGCATTACACAACATCAGAAAAATCAGGCCCTTTCTAACAGAGCAGGCCGCACAACTTCTTGTCCAGGCCCTAGTCATCTCTAGGCTGGACTACTGCAATGCTCTTCTAGCCAGTCTTCCTTCATGCACAATCAAACCTCTCCGATTCGGAATGCAGCAGCACGACTGGTCTTCAATGAGCCCAAAAGGGCCCATGTCACACCTCTCTTTATCACCCTGCACTGGCTCCCAGTTGCGGCTCGCTTCAAATTCAAATCACTGATGCTTGCTTATAGAACAGCCACAGGCTCAGCGCCTGCCTACTTCCATGCACTGCTACCAATCTACACTCCCTCCAGAACTCTGAGATCCACCAGTGAGCGACGCCTCATTGTACCATCACAATGAGGCACAAAATCACTTTCCAGAACATTCTCTTACACCGTTCCTGGCTGGTGGAATGATCTTCCCACCGCTATCCGGAATGCCAACTCCCTAACAACTTTCAAGCGACTGCTGAAAACTCATCTCTTTCGAAACTATTTGACTTAAAAAAAACAAAAAACAAAAAACAACAACAACAAAAAACCTTTATTCTACTCTTTTCCCGTTCTAGCTTGTACTTATCTGAACAATGCCTGTTTTATGGTACTATGAGCACTTCCTAAGTCGTTTTGCCTCTTTAGGACAAATCACTTGACGTATTCCCCACTTGTAAGTCGCTTTGGATAAAAGCGTCTGCTAAATGAATAAATGTAAATGTAAATGAAAATGAAAATGAAAATGAAAATAACAAATGGAAAGAGATCACAAAAGTATGTTTTCAGTTTGTATATTCGTTACATTTCTTTTGGACCTGAGGTAGAAAACATGGTGAAACATGGTGAGGGGAAACAAAGTTGGTTTTTGACTTGTGAGTAATACTAAAACAGGTATAGTAAATAACAAAGTTGAATGAAGTATTATTAATATAAGACTAATATTCACTTTATTTATCCCACAGGGGAAACTGTTTCTAATGACTGGAATAAACTGAAATATTATTGTACTCAACTGTCATCCATACGTATTAATTTTAATAATATTTATAATAATTCATATGATTTTGCATGTGGCCTGAGAAAATCTGAGAAAGTTTATTATTTTGGTTTGTGAGATCGTGGAGACTGTGCTGCACACGTGTAGATACATTTAGGAGGACACAAACTTCTTGTGAACACTGCCCCGTGACTTTTATTAATAAAATAGATTAGATAGCCTACTGGATCGCTACCTTATATTCATCAGCAACGAGGGTGTAAAATTGCTGTTTAAATAACTAAACTCACAGCTTTATTGTCACCACTCTCTCTCTTTCTCTCGGTCGAATAATTAATTGAAGTAGCTAAATGTTATAATGTTAAAATATCAAATAAACGTGATCTTACCGCACTATTTAATCTTTTTCTGATCTGAAGCGTTTTTTTTCTGATGCTGAGCTAACAATCCCTTACGTGTTCACTCTTTAGCAAAAGTTTTTATCACAATATTTAAATGACACCCTGGTCATTCTTGGTGTACCCAAAAAAATCCCACACTATTGACTTTAGGCATTTCTCTGGTGAAAATAATGCTTTGCTGTTTGGCCCCTTTGTCATATAGTAGTTACCCTAGTGTGTGTAGCCTCCGTGTCTTTGATAAGCACTGCATTTTAAGCTGGTGCACTGCTAGTGTAACTTTGTTTTTGTTTTGCATAAGTTGCAACAGTTCCGTTCCATGCAACAGATACACTCTGTGTAGCAGAGCTTTTACGATTAATTAACCATGACGTTTTAAAGCACGGTTAATTCGTGAACTGGTTGTATTTATCATTTATCGCTCTAACAAGGATCAATATTTAATGAAAACTATACAATGTTATTTTAGGATTTTTCCATTTCTACATCTAAACACCTACAAACCTAAAACCTGCTCTATTATACTATTGTTTAACTGATATCTACACTTTTAAAATCATAATAAACTTGTTTGTTATAATGGACAATTATAGCGGTCTATAACAAATATTACCAGGGTTCGTACAAGCTGCTTAAAATGTACCTCGCTTTTACCTTTTGAAATGTAAATTCTAAAAAACACCCATGTTTCTGAAAAGGTGCTTGACCTACTGAAAAACAATATGAATGAAATTAGTGTTTAATTTTTAGTAATGGCAGTCTTTGTTGTCATCATAACCTTCTTCATTTCAATACAAAATAAGTGTCTACAGTAAATATTATGAAAACAACTGTACTGAACTGTACTTTTTTCATCATTATATTGTTTACATATTATAATTGTTAATTTATCATTTAACAGATCACATAATAATCATTACTGCTTAAAAATGTAAATCAAAAATTAAAATCTTAAAGCATGAAATAAGATCAGTGAATTTGTGTTTAATATGAATATATTGTCAGTAAACTAATCATTAAACATTGTAATCATTCAAAAAAATATTGACCATTTCATCTCAATGTGATTCAGGGATTAAGGCCATAATACTAATGTTGTCCACATGAGGGAGCCACAGGATAGCAAATCCTTCAAGATCTCAGTTCAAAGACTTTCAATGTTTCATTTAAGTGACTAAAAAAAAAAAAAGTATGTAAATTCATTATATTTTCATAAACTTTAATAAAGCCTAATACAGTAAGTCTGCAAAAGCTGTAATGTCCCAAATACTGATAGGCCATTACCTTTTTATCTTAATTTTAATGGTATTGACATTATACAGATACCACATACCAGGAATGAGAAAGTTGAAGATAAACACACGACTGCGCCATCTCAGGTATTTTCATAAGAATTAAGTATTTTTATAATACAGTGCTAATCAACCGGCATTACAATATACTATCCACAATTTTCTGAGCCTATTGCATTTTAAATTATTGGAGGCACCTCTGGTTTGGGGACGTTCCACATTTAAAAAGACAAATCATAAGGTTGCACTTCAAATAATCCTTGCCCATCAGTTTGACTGTATGAGCTGGAAATTTTCCTTCACTTCTCTTTTCAGAACAATATTGTCAGAACAATATTGTAACACTTCATAAGAAAGCATTTAAAAAAAAGTTAATATCACTTTAGTGGTATTTAACATGTGCATGATATTGTTGCTCAAATATCCAAGGGTGGGTAGAATGTCACTTTATGGCACCTGGTTTTTGAAAATGCTTATGTGTAACGGAAGTTACTCACAAATTTTGTGTCATGAGGTGTAGGAAAAAGATGGATAAAGTAACACATTTCTGCCACATTCTATGATAATGTGAAGTTGTTTAATGTTTGTTATATTTTACTGCATTTCTGCATGTTTTGCTAAGGACTTTTATTTTGGTGTTGCCTCCCCCGAGAAGGAGGGTCACGAAATGTGAAGGAAGTGAGGGTGGAAAAAAACAAAGAGAGAGGGCAGATTGCGTGTGGTGGGCGCAAAGAGTAGTGTTGCTCTGCTCCTCAGTTCTAGGACTGTGCTCAATAAAAGTTACTAGCGTCCATATTTTCAAGTCCATCGTCTTTATTTAAATCAACCCATGGGCAGCTAAACCCCACGCCTTACAAAAAAAAGCCACATCACAATAGGAAGTCATTTCAAACATTCAACTGACATTACTGAGTTTGTAGTAAAAAATATGTTATTTGTTTAAAGTACATTATTTGCATGTGTTTTAGAGACTTGCTGGTTAAACATTTAATTCGCGTAAAAAAAATAATGACCTGCTGAACTGCATCAGCAAATTAAGTGTAAGTTTCATACCTTAATTTGTGATGTTAAAGGAGAACTCTACTTCCAGAAAAACAATTTACAAATAATTTACTCACCCCTTGTCATCCAAGATTTTGAAGTGTTTCTGTCTTCAGTCGTGAAGAAATTATGGTTTTTGAGAAAAGCATTTCAGGATTTTTCTCCATATAATGGACTTCATTGGTGCCCCGATTTTGAACTTCCAAAATGTAGTTTAAATGCAGCTTCAAAGAGCTCTAAACGATCCCAGCTGAGGAAGAAGGGCCTTGTCTAGTGGAATGATTGGTATTTTTTTTTTGTATACTTTTTAAGCACAAAAGCTTGTGTAGCACAGGCTCTGACATGTACGTCCACGACACTAGGTACTATTGAATCACGTCGAAAGGTCATGCAGAATGTAGGCGGAACTACAGACCCAGTGTTTACAAAGCGAACGCACAAAGACTAAGGAAGTGCAAGAAAGTCAAACACTGTTTACAAGCAAAAAGGTACAACGATGTCAGACGATTCTGAAGTTGTAGGAGAAAATAAGATGGAGTTTTTCACCATACTTCACCTTTTTGAGCCGGAGTACACAGACGATGAACTTAGACGTGATTCGTAGCGTCGTGGACGCGCATGCCAGAGCCTGTGCTACACAAGCTTTTGTGCTTAAAATATACATTGTTTTTTTTTTTTTTTTTCGAAGAAAAAAAAAAAAACGCTTGTTTCACTAGAAAAGACCCTTCTTCCTCAGCTGTTTAGAGACCTTTGAAGCTGCATTTAAACTGCATTTTTGAAGTTCAAAATTGGGGCACCAATGAAGTCCATTATATGGAGAAAAATCCTGAAATGCTTTCCTTAAAAACCATAATTTCTTTATGACTGAAGACAGAAAGACATAAACATCTTGGATGACAAGGGGGTGAGTAAATTATTTGTAAATTGTTGTTCTGGAAGTGGACTTCTCCTTTAATGTGACAGTGGTCCCAAATATGTGCTACAACCTGGTAATAATAATAATACAATAATCTATTGTATTCTTATTAACAATTCAATCGTTTTATTTTTTTATGGCATTATGGGCACCTTTTTAAACATTCAAAAAGCTAATCTAAAATACTGGCTGATACTCTATAGTAAAAAGTAAGCACAAGTACTGCTGTCACTGTATATCACCTTAACTGTCAAACAGCTGAAACATTAAATATTTATATGATGAATAATTAGAGATTAAATGTTATAATGCTTTATTATCTTATTATTGTAATTTTACCACTGATTTATTTCATTATTATTATTTTTTTTATCTTTATTTTCAAGAGAAAGTCTCACAACTAGTTTTATGAAATATTGGTGACAGTCGTCCCTTTGCACCATCTGTGGTGATTTTGAACGAGTTTCACATGTGGCTGCGGTAATACGCATTTTGGTTGAGTACCTTCTGTACACCTTCTGTACATGAAAAAAAAACACTGTTTATTTTATTTGTATATTATGTGTATTTGTAATGTGTATCTTATAGGGGTGTGACGAGACACTTATCCTATGAGACAAGATGAGAGGAGACATGAGACTGGGTTCATGAGAATGAGACAAGATTTTTTTTTTTTTTTCTTTTTTAAAGAATAAATTATGAAATATATAGGGAAAAATAGTATTTTATTAAACTGAAAAACACAAAATGCATGTGCATGTGCACTTTATGAAGTTAAACTTTTAACAAATTACATGCTGTTGTAAACTAATGATGCATGATTCTGGATAAATTGAAAATCACAATTTTTTTTTTTTTTTTATAAATTAGAGATCACGATTCTGAAGAAAAGAAAGATTCGATTAATCTTAAAATAATGTAATTTATAGTGGTTGTGACATAATGTTCATTGCTTAAAAAATATATATTGGAAAAAAACTGTAAAAAATAAAGAAGTCAGTGTCTCAATTAATAAAGAAAAGTTTAAGTTCACTCTAAGTGAATGAAAACATCCTGCAAAGTTTTAAAGGTATAATATTGTCTCTCAAAAGAAAGAGTCGTTTCTGAATCACTGAAACAAGTCGTTTTTAAAACGAATCCCAAGCTGTTTCATGTTGACATCAACATGAAACATTAGCATATTGCCCGCGCAGACCCGGGACCCCCCCTGATGGGGTAAGTTGGAGGAGAAAATGGGATGCAAGTTTTTTTGACATACCCTATGTCCGACATACCATGACTGTCTTGAACCGGAGTGCACAGAACAGAGCTAGACATGATGAGAATTTATAGTTTTAAAGAAAATGGCTGATCGTTTCGCTAGATAAGACCCTTATTCTTAGGCTGGGATCGATTAGAGGCCTTTTGATGCTGCATTGAAAATGCATTTTTAACCTTTAATCCACTGAGCACCATTGAAGTCCTCTATATGCAGAAAAATCATGGAATGCTTTCTTCAAAAGTGAACAGATATTGCTGTTAGCCAGTTAGTCATTGTCTAGAAAAGTTGATGAATAGTCAATGTTTGTCGTTGTTATTACTTGGAGTTATGATAAAGAATAGAGCAATACATCGGTGTACACACTGCAGTGCTTTATCAATACATTTCTGTGTTGGGCTAACGCATATGCCATGGGCACCATGCGCTGCACACAGTAGACCAATCACAACAGACTGAATCATGGGACCGATCACCACAGATTAGTGTCATGCAAAGGAGGACATGAATCGTTAAGCGAATCGTTTGGGAGTTGTTGAGAAAAAAAGGTAAAAATAAATGCATATTACAAGACAATGAAAGTGTTTTTTGACCTTGCATGCATGTCAACCTGTTGTTGGGGATTCCCAAAACCAAAATATGAACCTTTTTATAATCCAGGTTGTAGGGGCACTTTAAATTTCTTTGCATTTTTTTGCTAGTAGTTAGAGATGCACGATTAATCATTGAAAGGTCACAATCTCGATTCAAACATAATCAGAAAAATGATCCATTTCTGAGTTGTAGTTGTTTGCATAAAAAAAAAAAAATAAAAAAATTGCACAACCTTCTTTACAGCCTATCATCACTCGTCAAACAAAAGCCACTCACTACATACGTGCTCTTGCTAGATGCTTGCGCAATGCCAAGTGCGCCGTTCTTAAAACCAGTTCAAGCCAGTTCATACACGTGTATCTGGGTTGCTATTTAGAGAAACCCAACACCTCAAGCTATAACACAGATTTTCTTACTCTTTCACTGTATTTGATAAAATATTTTCAAAATGAATTATATATTTTATTGAAACTATATATATATTTAATTTATATGTAGTTTAAATGAAATGTATACTTCATCTTAACAATTATCAAATAGAGTTAAATAGTTGAGTTATAGTTGTATTAAGATTCAATATCTACTTGTGCTTTCAGTTGTTCCTTCACATTTATTTATTTATTTATTTATTTATTTATTTATTCATTCATTCATTCATTCATTTATTCATTCATTCATTTTTTCGAATAAATTTAGTATGAAAGTTTTCAGTGAATCATGTACTTTCATAAAAATGTTTATACGAAGGTTCATGCATATGGGCAATATGGGCAAAAAAATTATCACGATAATTTTTTTCATATCAGTCGATATTGATAATTATCACGATAAATGTCAAATCTCTATTTCTTTCAAGTTTAAAGTCAGATTTTTGCTCCAAAGTAAAAGTTGTAGAAACCAGACCATTAATTTTCTTTAACAAAATAAATATCTAAATAGAAAAAATAATTTCTGCATGTTCTAATGAGTTGTTTCAAATCAAGAAACAGGTTTTGGGTTGTCTGATAAATGATGATGATGATGATAATAATAATAATAATAATAATAATAATAATAATAATAATAATATCAATTTTTTGATAGTAGCTTGAGGATGCAGAGGTAATTTTTTGTTCATTATCGATCAGTAACATCTGTAAAAACTGTAGCAACCTCAGTTTTTTATATGGTTACATTTATTTTTTATTTTTTAAGCATTGCTCTCCCATAGTAGCAAGCATACATTTTAAATCATGATAAACACAGTTAAAACCACACATAATGGTACCTCAATACCATGGTAAAAATATAACTACATGGTTTTATAGGTAGCCTATTTGTACGAAAAACGGTAGTCTAAAAACATTCACTATAAATGCACACATGCTAAGTTATAGCTTAATCACAAATAGACACATACTCTAATTATATACCATTATTCCTGTAATAAAATTAAGTGTGAATATCCCACATTGCTGCCACAATACCATGGTGCAGTGAGTGTTACTACAGTAAATCCATGGTAAATGATGGCGACGTGTAGACTGAAAAGCCTTCTGACTGTCTGGTTGCACACAGCTTTAAACTAGTTTGAATCACATAGTCATTTGTGTTCATCGCTAAATTCAAGTGTTTCACACTGGATCTCACAGGGCTGTTTAGTGCTCGCGTGACGGAGCCGTTCACATATCGCGTCTTTTGCGCGTTCAAGTTGGTTATTTCAAATGGAGGTGCGTGGCAGCTACGCTCATTACAGAAGCGACGTGGCCGCGACACGCTCGCGACGCGCTCGGTTTTTCCAGGCGCGTCCGTGCCGCATCTAGATAATAAATGCATCTTGTCTAGTGAGCTCGCGCTGCGTGGCAGTATAAACTTTGGTCCGAGCGGATAAATGTCATATCGTTTTATCGAGGAAAATTATATTGCGAAAATTATCGTTATCGAATTATCGCCCAGCCACGTCTTTGGGAAGGTGAAACTTCGGCCTATTCTGAATACTCTCGACCAGGTTTTCACATAGCATGTCTCTGTATTTTGCTTTATCCTGATCCTAACCAAAAAAAACAAAAAAAAAAACAAAAAACAAAAAAACAACTCTTTTATCAAAGAGTCACCTCTTTTATCAAAGTTCTTTTCCCCAAATCGAATTTCAAAAATTAGAAATTGAAATTATTTTGCTCCTGAGGTAAATTTTAAGTGTCACTGAAAAGGGTGTGGATAAATGTGAAATGTGGAACAAAAATGTGGGAAAATAGGAAAAAAATGATACATTTGCAAGAAACTGTTTTATTACATCTGAATCATTTTGACCTCTGTTTCTCACTTTAGGTAAATTTCATTGCCTGCCAGGTTTTTGGACTAGCAGTTGCATTTTGGTTTCGCCTCTGTCTTAATCCGCAGCGTACCACCCCTGAGGTTCGGCATGCTGTCGCAACCATCATTGGAGCTTCATTCGTCATGTTTTGCTTTGGCTGGTAAGGAAAGCCTTTTCTGTTGGAACCTATATAATTTTTAGAATATTAACTTATTTTATGACGTCAAACCCAAGTAAAAAATGTAAAAGGTTAGGACTCGTTTTCCTTAACCCTAACCTTGCCAAGGATAAAAAAAAGTTCTACTGAAGAACGTAGGATGAGTCACCTGAAGAGAACTGTGATGAAAGCAGTTGGAACATTATCAGAGAAGTAAATGTTCAGTGCAGCTGGCTTAGTTTTCCAAGACCGTATGATAATTGAATCCTTAAGTGATTAGAACATACTGTATAGCCTGAGGAACATAGTCATGTATTTCGCAGGTTTCACTATGCTCTAAGCCTCTCCTCATTTTTCTAACCAAATCATGAGAAAAATAATAAAAGTGCAATAAGCGGTAAAATTGTTTGTGCTGTCCACTAACAATTTTTATAATTAAGACAATACACTAAAATTAGACGGACCCATTAAATTTACAGAATTTGGCCTTTTTATACAGTATCACTGTCTTCAACCATTAAGCCACATTAAACATTTTCTTTATAATGGTTTTCTATCATAGGAAAACACTTAACATGTATGCACTTTGCATTCATATCCAGGGCTGCTTGCTGGCATATAGTTTGCATCATCAGTATACTATGTTAATCCTTTTAAAATTACTTTCTTAATGCATTAAGCCATGTTATTATTTTATTTTTTTTTTACTTTATGGGAGAAAAATTATTAAACCGCTAAAACTTAAAGTGAAGTGACTTAAAGAGAGGGGAGAATGGTCAATGTAAACAATAAAAAAAAAACAATGGATCACAATGATTGACGCGGAGGAAATTTAAAATTTTTATTTACACTCGTATTACGGACCACAGATACAATTATGGGCCTGCTATGTGGCCAAGAGAGCAGGGACAGGCCATGATTAGACAGAACAACGGTCAGAGGAGACGAATTAAGTTGTGGTGTGAGGAGAATAGGGAAGGTGTCTTGGTGAGAGACCAGTGTTAGCTTAGATATAACGTTACACACATTAGCAAATATGTAATATGTAATCAGGCAAAAGCAAAGCTAGTACTGGTCATCTATGAGTATTGATACTAACCCGTAACAGAAACTAATAATCGTTAATCAAGGCGTCAAACTTGTCAATATCCGACACGAACGTTACGTGTTATTTCGGTTTCTTGTCACCGCAGGAAAGACAGAGAGGGAGATAAACACGTTTTTGTTACATTATATTCTTGTGTGGGAAATGCGAGGCCATGGTCACAGCTAAGGAAAGTCAGTGCTGCAGGGAATTAGATACATACTGGGCCTTAGTGGAGAATATGACCCCCACTCTTGATGTGCAGAGTTTGACTGTAAATAAATAGTAAATTAAAGATTTGAATATCAAAACAATCTTAAAAAAATGTGTTCATCAATTACAAGTTTCCTATATTTAGGTCACGACTACCTATAAAGTCACACTTTTTGATGCCATTGGTATAAGACAATTAATACTGACTGCATGCAGGCAAGTTTTCTGCTGGGCCTATGGTATTCTGCATGTGTAAACCCTTACCTTCATGTGTTGTGTCAGTCATTAGTAGACAGTTCACAGAGGAAGGATGACTTTATAAAGGTTTTGAATTGCCTCATTTTGGTGACAATCAATAAAAACACATCCACTTCCAGGCTGGTCTTAGCTGCACTGTTAGACATTTCAAAGTGTTTTTACAGTAACTTACTGGCAACACTGTTGCCAGTAAGTTATTGTAATTAGAATTTACAGTAGCAACCCGTATTTAATTTACAGTTGCAAACTGTAGCTGTTTTACAGCCAAATACTATTAAAAAGATCAAATTCAACAGTATACTACTGTAATTCATTCATTTTAATATAGATTTCAGTAGATTTTATAAATTTATATATAATTGATTTAAATTTATTTTATTTTTACTCTACATAGGTACTACTGACATTCAATTAAAACAACACAATAATTACAAAATATCAAAGACTTTATTTAACCCTCTGGTGCTCTTCGTTTCGGAGTCACACTTGTGCTCTTCGCGGTCAGAAGTGACCGGACACCTGTAACGCATCTTGTAATTTTTTTCAGTAAAACCATTCGAATTCATTTTTGTTTAATAATATTTTTTATTTTGCATTTTGAGAGGGTTTTGTGGTAATAATTAATATTTATGCTGTAATTAATATCCATTTTTTTGCCATTGAGAATAATTAAAATTAACTCTCAAAACTCTGCTCTGTTTATAGACACCGTAGTTCATAGGTGTGTTTGTGTGTGTGTGTGTGTGCACGTCTGTGTGTGAGTGGATGTGTCTACATCAGTGTCACCCCTTCACTTTTTTCAGCGTTGCAGCTGATTTGTAGATTGTATACATAGATACTCTCTGAATTTGTATATGCAAGAGAGTGTGTGTCTTTTGCACTCTGGATATGTCATTTTTTTATATATATATATTTTATTTTACATATTCTCAATTTGCTGTGTTACAGTTCATTTGTGCGTGTGTGTGGATGTGTGAGAAAGAGACAGAAAAATTCTCTAAATTTTTGTATTTTTGTCGATTTCCCATTCATTTCCTGTGGTCGGTCATTTTTGACCAAAGAGCACAAGTTGTTTTTTTGTGTGTGTGTGTGTGTCTGTGTGTGTGTGTGTGAATGGGTGTGTTTATGAATGGGTGTGTTTTAGAGTGTCACCCCTTCACTGCTGTGTACTTTTTTTCAGCATTGTGGAGGATTTGTAGATTGTACACACAAAAATTCTCTGAATATTTGTATTTTTGTCGATTTCCTATGGTCGGTCATTTTAGACCGAAGAGCACAAGTGTGACTATTTTTTTTACGACCACTTAGCCTGCTTGAATCATGCCCTCAATTTTTTTTTTGTGTTGACATTCCAAATGGCATAAAAGTCACAGAGTTTCATACCATTCCGATGAAGCTGTGATTTGTAAAAATTTAAAACAGAAAAAGTGACCGAAGAGCACCAGAGGGTTAAAACAATGCATGTATAACACTTAAAAATACAGTCTTAAACTGCTGGAACAGTGCATCTTCACCATTTCCCCTGTCTTAGGACGTTTTGCAGTGCATTATGTTGTATCCTCACAAAGAATCTATAGGCAACAGAAACATAATGGAGAAAAAGACATGCAGCCAAAAAATACACAGCCATCTGCAAAACCCAGGTCTGCTCCAAAACGTCGCCACCACCTTTGCTCACCATCCACTTTGTTAGTGCCAGAAATGTCTTCTCTGAAAAACAAGTAGAAGAAATGGCACACTTTTAAAAGGAAAACCCCACACAGAATACACAATCATCTCAAAACCATAGTTGTTCTCTTACCATGAACTATCAGTCTCAGGGTGGTTGGCATGCTCATGTCTTTCTTGATGCTTCATTGCAGTTGCCTTTAAAACACAAACACAACAAAATGCAGTAAATCTTAAATCCCATTAATAATTATAACAAACTAATTCTAAAACTAGAAAGGCAGCTAACAGTTAGCCATATAACTTGTCTAACCTAGCTAACATAGCTAGGTTGCATGGAACAATGCATGGATTTTTATCATTATAGGGTAGATTTGTACATACACTGCCAACACACATTAATGTTCAAACAACATGAAAAAGTGAACTTAGCATCCGATGACCCCATGGCTTGGCTGGCAAGAGTCTGGGCCAAATCTGGCACATTCGGCACTTCTGGCTTCATTCTGGCATTGTTTTTTTCACAGTCTTGATAGTTAGTGATTTTTGTTGTTGTTGTTGTTTATTATTTATTATTATTATTATTATTATTATTATTATTATTATTATTTATTTTTTATTTATTTTTTTTTTTTGTTATGCAAGACAGATTCTGACAATTAAAACAAAATTAAAACGAAACTAGACCCATGTATTTATAACATCAATTTGTTCAGAAATGGAAGTAACTTCAAATGTTATTTGTGTTTTGTAGGCTACTTTTCATATTTTTAAGCTAGCTATAAAGCTACATCGCTTCCAGTAGGCTATTTTACAGGGCGATCAATCCTGATAGCATGCAATCATTTGCTGCAATCATTCCAATCATATAAAACTATGTTATTAAATTGTCTATATAAAATTATTTTGTTTACAAGTTTGCATCCATTGCATCTGAAAATTACTATCTACATATCTACACTAGTATGATTTAGTTCAACCAATATGCAAAAACAGGTGACTTTATTTATTTATTAATTTATTTTTTTTTAATGTGAATCATGTACCATGTGCGATTTGACATTATCTGGTATATTGCGAAAAACAAACAAAATACACCTACCGAGTGCATGCATACATTATGAGATAAAGTCTAGTAACTTAGGTTAAACCAGTGTGTGTACACATTTAGAGTGTGTTCTTTCACTGCATGATTCAATCTATTAACATGTGTGCGGGGGTATGAATAGGGGTACAAAATGCTCTAAAATGTGCAATCTTAACAGATTCTGAGCACATACTAGATTTGCGCATCAACTTGAGTGTACGTCATACGACACTGTCTGTTAATGTCCCTATCATCAGACAAGTCGTCAGTTATACAATGCCCCAAGTAATTAACCTCCTTGCATACATTAAGGACAGCACCAGATTAAGAAAAAAAAAACAGGAAATGAAAGTTTCCGATCCTACCTACTCCTAATTATCATCATATTACTCTTCTTTGCATTATATTTAATATAGAAATCTAAGCCATATTGAGTGCAGACCCTTAATAACGTCTCGGTTACGTATGGTAACCCTCGTTCCCTGATGGAGGGAACGGAGATGTTGTGTCAAGTGTACAACACTAGGGGTCGCACTTGGGAGCCCAAACACCTCTGACAACTTTGAGAAAAGGCCAATGAAATTGGGTGTGCAGATTTTGCATAGCTGCCCCGGGCATCCGGGTATAAAAAGGGCAGTGCGGGATCTGCTCACTAGTTGTTTTCTTCGGAGCCGAATGCAGCGTCTCTCTTTGAAAAA
This sequence comes from Labeo rohita, assembly GCF_022985175.1. NCBI lineage: Eukaryota > Metazoa > Chordata > Actinopteri > Cypriniformes > Cyprinidae > Labeo > Labeo rohita. The sequence continues at coordinate 31,427,233 of NC_066884.1, read as the reverse complement.
CTGTGTAAATACTTGTAAAACCTGGCGAAATGTGTTAGGTGTAGCCCAACCTGTAGCTCTGCAGATGTCTGTTAAAGAGGCCCCATTCGCAAAAGCTGCCAAGGCAGCAACAGCCTTGGTCGAGTGGGCTCTCACTCCCAGTGGGCAGGGTAAACCTCTGGCCTGGTAGGCCATTCGGATCGCATCCACAAGCCAATGGGGGAACCTTTGCTTGGAGACAGCCTTCCCCTTCTGCTGTCCTCCATAACAGACAAAGAGCTGTTTCGGAATGTCTGAATGGCTGAGTTCGTTCCAGGTAATGCGTAGGGTACTGGGCAAAATAAAGTTGGCGTCATCTTCCTAGGAAGGAATAGCTTGCATGGTCGCCACCTGATCTCTGAAGGGAGTGGTGGGTACCTTGGGCATGTATTCAGGCCGGGTTCTCAGAACAGCGTGAGAGTTTACCGGCCCAAATTCCAGGCATGAATGTTGACGGAGAGGGCTTGAAGATTTCCCGCTCTTTAACAGAGGTGAGCACAGTCGGGGGAGCCGTCTCCACAGAGAGGGCACAGAACCAACCGACTGAAGGGGCTCAACGGATCTTACTTCCGGGCACTTAAGGATGATAACAAATCGTGCTCGACTGATCTGGCTTCCACCAAGTCACGGTACATGGACCTTGGGTGTAGAAGCAGAAAGGTGCTTATCCAGGCCTCCTAGGAGGAGGGATAGCACAAATTTGATGCCACAACTCTGTGGGTTCTTCCCTTAGGGAGAATACCTGCGCCATTTCCAGGACGTACCACCACCTAGTGGAGGGGACTCTGTCCTGTATAGGGTGCTTACCACTGCGGGTGGAAGGTTTCTGGGGGCTTCCTCGTCACGTTCAGGGACCATAGAAGGAAGTACCAGGGATCTGGGCGCCCCGAATAAAGGCCGAAACCTCTTCAGGGTCTGAAGCATTGTCAACAGCTCTAGGCAATTGAATGCCAAAGCAGCCAAGGGCCTAACCGGACATCCGGGGCTGCATGCCTGTTGCACATGGCGCCGTAGCTTGACTTGGAAGTGACTGCTGTGACACAGTGCATCTTGACACTTGTTTCAGGGCCACCCTTGCCCGTAGTAACAAACGTGTCTCCAAGAGCTGAAGGTTTTTGCAACACAAAGGTGTGACGTACACACAATGTGTGCCTGGGCACCATGCCCATCTCGGGACTCGGTATGTCAGTAGGTCAGTGCTAGAGCGGTTTTTTAATGCATCATGTCCAGCAGCGCGGCTGAGGATGCCATATGCCCCAGGAGCCTTGGTTTTTACATAAAAGGGGCCACTGTACTGAATCTGAGTGCTCTCAGGCACTACAGCACTGACTATGCACAGTCTTAAGAAAGACATGAAGAACAGTGACCGAGTCCACACAGAGAAAAGAGAAAACCCTGTACTGAGGAGAGTTTTACTCTTTCCCCAGATGACCTGAAGTCCCAATCGAGCCAGGTGGTTGATAACCACATCCCTGAGAGTGCAAACCGAACCTCGTGAGTGTGCTAGGACCAGCTAGTCACTGAGGTAACTGAGAATGCTTATGCCCACTTCCCTGAGGGGCAAGGGCAGCCTCCGTGACCTTCATGAAGGTGCGGGGCGACGGGGATAGGCAGCAGGGAGAATCTTGTACTGATGGGCCTGAACTCGAAGACGGAGTCTTGGAAGGACCAAGGCATGACAGTACGTGTCCTTCAGGTCCAACGGCACAAACCAATCTTGAACCCTTGACACATGCAGGAATATGTGTTTGAGGGTTAATATTTTGAACGGGAGCTTGAAAAGGGCCCGACTCAAAAAAACTCAAATCTAAGATTGGTGTGAGTCCACCACCCTTCCTGGGTACAATGAAGTAGGGGCTGGCACACCCCCTTTTCATTTTGGATGAGGGGATAGGCTCCATCGCACCCTTTCCCAGGAGGGATACCATTTCCGCTTAAGAACCACAGCATTCTCGCTCAGAGCCGATACGTAAGAGAATGCCATAGACCTTGGCGGATGCTTCACAGCCTGAGTCGCGTAGCCAAGTCAGGTAGTCCTGAGAAGCCAACGGGAGGGATTGGGCCCCGAACATCTCAGGACTCTGCTAGCAGTCTCAGAGGAACTATACCCGACGTACCTGGAGTGGGGATGTCGTGGCTGAATAGAGCAAAGAGGGCCGTGGTTGGAGGTGAAGCCCCAAGGAACACGGGATGTCTTTGCCAACATGCAGAGAAACCAGGTGAGTGCCCAACACATCCTGGTCTGCAGATTCAGCATCTGGCTGTCTCATGGAGGGCCATAGCACTGTAATTTAACCGAGAGGGTGGATACTCTTACCGACCAGGCGGTGACTGTCTGCGGAAGGGCAGACTCTCGGAATGGGGCCAGATCCATCTCTTATCCCCGGGTTGAGAGTGGATCTGAGTAGGTCAGTTAAGCCCCCTCCTCTGGGTTGCTCGTCTGAGGAAAGACTAGAAACCTAACAAGGGTTCTAGAAAACCTACTGACGAGCTGATGTTGCCGCCTTCCTGCAAGAACTTTGACCGTTGGGCGGGTCTGGCCGGGGTCCGGCTGTTGCGGGGCCTCAGGAGTTCTGCAGGGGGCCGTCCGTGGCGACGAGCAGATGGGTCACCTTTTTTTTTTTATTACCGTGAAGAACTGGCATGAAAATTCTATCACGGTGTCGCCAAAAGGACTGACCTGGGAAATGGGGTTTCAAGCAGCGGACTTCTAACTTACTGCATTTCTGACAGGTTAAGCCACAGGTGGTGCTCCTGGACCAACAAAGTGGACATCGCCCTTCTTAAAGCCTGTGCCGCAACTTTCATCGCTGAGAGAGCATAATCGGTCGTTATACGCAGTTCCTGTAGCTCTAGGTTGGAACCGCCCTCGTACAGATCTCATAACGCCTTGGCCTGGATGCCAACAGGATGGCCATGGCGTGCAGGGCGGACGCAGCTTGTCCAGAAGCCATGTAAGCATTTGCCTGAAGAGAACTTTCAGGCCCTGGATGGGAGCCTTGGGAGGATGCCATCAAGCGGCGGCGTTTTGCAGGGAGTGCACCGCAATCGCCTGTCTGCCTGGGGAACCTCCGTAAACTCACTGGACCCCCATTTAGGGTGGTGAAGGAGGAGGAGTTGGTATATCGCGTTCTGGCCGAAAACTGAGCCTACGGCGATTTCGTCAACTTCTCGTGCACTTCCGGGAAACAGGCACTGGAAACGAGCGTAAAGGTCGTTGCCCAGATGTCTATTATCCAGCTCCTCCTTGGCTGCCGGTTTAAGCATGACCACATTTTAGTGTCCGCCTCAAGCTGAGAATCAGCCCCCCGCAGAGGCTTGTTCAGTTGAAACTTCAGCTTCAAATGGCTCACGCCCTCCTAACAATGCTGCCGCTAATCATTCTGCCTGTTTCGGAGCTCTGAATAAGAAAGTCAGCCGTACTGACACAGACTAACAAACTCATCCGGAAGCTCGACCGAGGGGCGCGAGGAACGAGAGGTTTGCGGGGTTTTCACCCGGCGGAACCTTCTTGCTTCCTATTGCTCCCCATCGACGCACATTGCAGCGGCCTCGTACCTGGAAGTAGAAGGACCGGAACGGGAAGCAGTCGAGGTGAGCCGCGGCTTCACGTAAAAGCACACAGCTCAAGAGCAAAGCGCGCCCATGATCATGTTTTTGCCAGCAAAACATGAAACAACAACAAGCGCTGCTTCAGCGTGAGCATAGCCCAACACTGAACACAACGATCGTGTTGATCATTTGGGGGGTAAGCCGCAACCAGAAGGACACGAATGGAAAGGCATGTTTACTAACACACAATCCCAACCGAGCCAGTTCTTTTAGAGAAATTACTCTTTTAGGAGGAAGATTGCTCTTCAAGATCATCATTGAAGCACCCAGGGAATCTCTCACAACACTTATCTGTGTTAAGCAGGGAGAGATTGCTGCTTGCGCCATAAATCAAACGACGAAGAGGTGAATAGTGCGGTTTTTCACAGAGAGACGCTGCATTCGGCTCCGAAGAAAAGAACTAGTGAGCAGATCCCACGCTGCCCTTTTTATACCTGGATGCCCGGGGCATGACCAACTATGCAAACTCTGCACACCCAATTTCACTGCCCTTTTCTCAAAGTTGTCAGAGGTGTTTGGGCTCCCAAGAGCGACCCCTACACTTGACACAACGCGAAGTGTACAACAGAAGAAGAACTGTTGAAGGCCCACACTATATGGACAAAAAAAACACCAAATCATCTGCATACATCAAGTGGTGTTACCAACAATACACCCTGTTCCACAGCTGTTTAGCAGCTTTGATTAATCATCCATATAAACATTAAAGAGAAAGGCAGTCAAAATACTTCCCTGTCTAACTCCATTACCTACATTGAATGGAGCAGACAAAGAATTACCCCATTTTACATGCACTGACTGATGAGCATACCAAAAAAACAGAATTCTTGCATAACTTGTTAAATAGTTTTTCATGATTTACACTGTCAAAGGCTTTAGAAGCATCAATAAAGCACACAAACATTGTAGAATTGTGCCTGTTATACAAATATAGAATCTACTTTAAAGCAAAAATACACACATCTGTGCCATGTTTAGGTTTAAAACCAAACTGGGTATCACAAGTCAGGACAAACATCTCCAACTTATTTAGTAAAATTCTTTCAAAGACTTTAGATAGAATGTTGGCCAAAGCTATTGGTCGATAATTGGCCATGCTATTTATACTGTATTACCAGCTTTATCTTTAATAATAGGCACCAACATAACAGACAAGATAGAATCGGGTAAAATACCATGTACTAAAAACCCAGTAAAACAAATAGCAAGCAGAGGACATAGTTTCCTACTCACAAACTTCAGATGTTCAGCAGATATCTGAACAGCAGAATCTGTTCAGCAGATATCCATACCACATGCCTTATCTTTTAACATCATAACTGCATCATAGCCTTCTTGAGAGGAAACACTCACATCTTCATTATCATCAATATTGCCCATCACAAAGGAATTGATTTTAACATAGTTAAACAGCTCATAGTAATGTTTTTGCCACAGATTAGTAATTTCCTCTGAGCCACTTACACCATTAATGTTTGATGTTCTACAGTTATTTATTCCTTTAATTTATTTCCAGAAATTATTTGAATTATTATCCTGCAATTTCCTTGCCAGCGAGTCAGCCCTCATTGTTTTCATTGCTCTTAATAAAATGTACACCATATTTAAAATTAGCATTTGCTGTTTCTTATATTCAAATAAGGGACCATATTTATGTCTGCCTGACTCAACCTAAGTTGGGAAGGCCCTTCTAGCCTCAGCATGGAGCTCTTCAACATTCCAACCTGGCCTGACTTTATACACCTTGGTCTTAAACAAAGATCTACTGGAGGCAAGAAGGGACTCCACAATATTATTATACAATAAAAACATAACTCAATACCATGTTGTGGGTTCTTGGAACTAATGTCACAGCATACATCTGCATCTTTTGGTAAATCAATATTACTTAACAATGTGTCAGACACAGTATACTCTAATATCCTCCTCAGACAAGCAGGACCAATCTATTTTCTCTACACGCATATCATTATTTTCAGATAAAAGACTTGGTAAATTACCCAGATTTATAGATATAGAAAGTGGCACATGATTAGTAGTGGCAAATTCATAATTAATCCTCATGGTCTCTAAGCAATCATGTGCATCAGCTGTACAAATGCAATGATCTAACCAAGAGGTAGTGTGCCACGCCTCACTGATATAAGTGTAACTATTAACAGGTAAAAATACTTTACTGGATAGAATCAAACCATTATCAGAGCCAAAATGCATTAAATGATTAGCAAATAAAGAGTTACCATCAGAAACATCTGCTTTCATGTCACCCATAATAAAAAACATGTGGAAGGATTATCTTGAATAAAAGACATGATACAACCCAACCTGCTGAGATATTCAACTTCATTCTGAGAACTCTCATAGGGTATATAGATATTCAGATTGATGAACGTTTTACCACCATTACTAAACTCAATTCCTATAGCCCAATCAACATTTAATCGGACCACCTTAATTAACTGACCAAAGTTTATGCGCCATAATACGGCAACAACACCTGATATTCTACCATAAACTATTTCAGTGCTCAAGTCGGTGGTAAATTCACCCGCCCCATAGAAGTCTTTATTGAAGGAAAGTCCTGCTTAGGTAAACAAAAAAGTCTCTTGAACACACAGTACGTCACAGGTCTCCAATAGTTTATCCACCACGAAGCGGCATGATTTATCTGCTTCACTATGCCCAACTCGCAATTCTCGGCCATTATATGACGCAATATTGATATTCATTTATTATGGTTTATCACGGACACCCACATGGCTGATGCTCTCCTGTAGAGCAACAGATGTAATTTCAGACACTGATCGCTGCTTTTGCAGAACAGCCCCTCCTCCTAATCCACGGACCGCGCTGTCACCGTTACCTCTAGTTTTGCAAACCTCAAAATAACAGCGGACATAAAGTTGTGGGTCATACACGTCTGTTACTTCGTTACACTCAGCAGTGACATGAAACGAACTGAATCTATTGCGAGTTGAATCAATCTTACGACATGTCACTGATTTGCCCAATCTCTCAGTCAAATAAGAATCCAGCAAGCAATTCTGCGTTTAAAAGATGTCTATTAGCTGTTCAAACATAGCCCTGGCGTCTAGGCTAAAACAAGGCAAAATTTGGGCTGTCATGAGACTTCTAACCATAGCCCAAGAATAGACTAGACATCAGTTAGACCATTATTGAACGAGTACATGTATACGTCTAATAGACAGTGAATATGGGTCTAGGCTAAAACAAGACTGAATTTGGGCTGTCAGTGAAAATTTAATAGACGTCTAACCATAGCCCAAGAATAGAGTAGTCATCAAATAGACAGCTAACAAATAGACATATATACATCTTAAACACAACAAAAATGGCCATCCGTCCAAACAAACTACATATACAGCTTTTATTAAGGAAAGTAACATTAACAACTTAAGACAATACACAATGATAAAAATGCAAAACAATTAATGACAAAACAAAATATTATAAATACATTACACTTAAATATAAATATTATGATAAAAATCTGAAATTTAACAACTTAAGATAGTTAAAAAAAATAAATAAAAATTATATATATTAAATACCCTAAGATATTTAAAAGAAATAAATAATACAAATCAAGAGCACGTTATCACACTTAACATTAAAACATTGTGGATAAATGACGACGTTAAAAAAAAAAAAGATTAATCGTTTTGTTGGTTACTTATTTTAACAAATAAAGCAACCAACAGTGAATTCAAAGAAATGATTCATTATTGTTTTTTTTTGTTTTGTTTTTTTTTCCTTGTATAAAATGCTTCCCAACTGCATTCCTCAAGTACAACTCTGTTGCTGCCATGAAGTTGGTCATCACTGCATCTGCCAAATAAGAAGAAAATAGCATAAGAAAAGCTTTTTTGACACAATTTTTTACTTTAATTTCACTAATTGTGTCATTCTCTTTTATTTGGATGCACACTAAAAACAAAAACGAGGTATATATTGTGCATCACCTTTCAGTGTGTAAAAAAAGACAGAAGCTCTCTGGTAAATGTTGTGTGTTATATATACATACCATTAATGTCTGAGAACAGTGCAGTCTTTTCAAAAGCCTCCTTTTGCAGCAGACCACCCCCTTAATGTTGAATTTGGACATGAGGGAATTTGTAAAAACCTAAAATATAATACAGATTAAGTATTGTAACTTATTGTAAATTTTAAAGTATTGACACCACAATGTTTGATTAATGTGGCACATTTTGAAGACTTTACCTTTCCAGCATCTTTCTGGCACTGCCTTTGAGGTTTCTTCCTTCAATTCTGCACAGCTTTGACACCTGAATAACACATGCCAATGTCAGGCAGGTAGTATTATATGCATCAGTGTAAAAGTGTCCAAAATTGTCTGGCACATCTAATTTCATAACAGCACAGTAATGGCTGCTGTAACTAAAATGTAACCCAGTACACACATTAACCTTAAATGTACATGGAATAATAAATTCATCCCTTTTGGCTAGGGTTTTAATTAAATTATGTTTTCTGATTGTACCGGTTAGGTTTTAATGCTGCATTGCACATCTTAGCTATATGCACTATTTTAATACTGCTGCAAACTTTTAATAATTAAAAATTTTAGATTGCAATTTGAAATAATTTGTATTTTTGAGCTTTAGTATCAATTTGGAAGATTCAAACTAAATCTCATTGCACTTGTACAATGACAAAGATATTCTATTCAATTAGCTCATGCTTTCTCTGTATGTAACAAGCCATTGTTCTGTCATAAATTCAATATAATAGTTAAAATAAATGACTGACTTTGTCAAAGATGAGAGCTCTAGTGAGGAAATGTTGTTTTGGAGAGTTTTGTTTGTTTGTTTGTTTTTTTTTTTACACCATTGCTGCCCGGATCTCCTCTTTTTCCAACAGCTTTTCCAGATGTAGAAACTCCTCCTCAATTTGTCCAATTTTTCTGAATGCGTGTTCCTTGTATAAATTAATATAGATTAATCAAAGCTATTTGTTCTGTTGTTTGCTCTTTCGCCTCTTCTTGCGCTGTTTAAAATCGCGTGAGTTTGTAAACACATACAAATGAACTTTCACTCTATTATCTATTAAATTTTGCAATTAATTCTCTGATCACATGCATGCCGAACCGTGGGGACTAGTCCATAGGGATCACTATCATCTACGATCTGCTCCCTTCACAAAAATGTCAGGGTTCCTACACATGATAACAAATGTATAGATGAACAATGAACACATATACTTACCAAGACCAAGCAGCAATGTCCTTTATCGTTTGTTGTTTGCCCGTTGCTTTCCCACAGGTAAACTTAGTGTTCTCTCGTGTAAAAACAAAATTCAAAACAGCGGAATTATTGCGGGATCTTGCAACAGTGATTTCTACTAACTTTCAAGTCTTGCGTTGCCAGTAGTCATGTCTCAGTAGGGCTACAATTGCTATCTAGCGGTTGGGAATTGTAATTGCATATTTATTTATAAATTGGAAGACAGTCAAATTATATTGTATAAGGTGTATGAATGTTACATTTAACAGCTTGTGGAATGCATGACATCATATTATTAAACGCAATTAAACTTTTGAAACATTTAAATTAGCATTATTTTGGCATAATTAATAATGATATATTTAATAATGCTATAAAATAATGAAATAAAATATAAAATAATGCTAATTTAAATGTTTCAAAAGTTTACTTGCATTTTATAATCAGCTGCGTGGGAAAAAATGACACATCTTAGTAGATATTATTGACACTGCAAACATGATGGTATATCATACGCATAGAACATGTCAAAGAAATGAAACCAAACACATTGTAAACGCTGTTCACTTTGCTTACGTGATGGAATGCCATACATCTCTTATGTTATTTTGCCAAAAAAAATGACATGTATCTAAATGTAAGGTTTTTGGGCTAGAAGGGGGTTACACATAGCCGGACTATATCGGGTCTATAGTTAACCGAGACGGTGAAATGACGGCTATTGCTTGCTGGGAATGATCAACAAGCGGCATCAGTCCGTTAGATCCTTTTAACCCTTTAACTGTCACCGTCCACCCCATGGGACGCCTAAGTTTACTTTACCATATTACAAATAAATCCTAATCTAATCATGACAAACTATCATTGGAAAGGTCTAAGAGTCCTAAATAAATATTTTACCATATTTTTGTGTTACAAATCATGTAGGAAAAGTAATAGATTAATATATGTCAAGAGTACAACTTAAAAAAATCTACATCATAACATGAGTTCTGACCTTTGTCAAAAAAGACTTTCTCGTTGCTTTTTCCCTGTCACATTTTAGAAATCATTATATAAGAAATTATATATCAGCTCAAAACTTAAAATCACAAAATTCATCCTTTGAAAGGCATTTTAAAATCAGACATTGAATTACCATGGAAAATGTACATTATAATCATATTACAAAATGTTTTCATTCATGAATTATAAAGATTTAAGTCTGGATGATGCATGTTTATGTCTATGTTCAAAAATGGGAGTGACAGTTAAAGGGTTAAAACGTCAAATAGCCTTCAATTTATAAGTTATAATTGCATCTGTCTCGGATGTAGACTGGTCAAGATTTATTTTAATAAACCTGTTTATGCGGAGTGTGGAATTCACCTAATGCATGACAGAGAAGCATCCGCGCGATCACTTGTATTTTTCCTGATAATGAAACTAATTTTATTTCTGTAAACTCATAATAACAACAAACGTTGCTTTTGTAGAGTAATGAGAACAAACAGGATGCTTTCTCCCATCTGTCTCTGAAGCGCGTTACAAAAAAAGAACCAAAACTCATCGTCTGACTGTCTCACATACAAAAGAAATATATCTATAGAAAGTTTAAAATGTCTACTATTAAACGAACAAATCAAAATGAAATATTATTATATGATTATGTAATGGTTGCATTTCTCTCTAAAGGCGTCTCCGTTTTAAAGCTTTTCCGTAGTCGGATAAATTCCGCTTTCAGAACTGTCACGTCATTGATTTTTTTTCCTCAGAAACAAAAAACAAATTTATTGAAGAAAACAAAAAAGGCATATAGCCTATGTTTTGTGAATTGCCGACCTTTCTCCATCCGGAAGATATTGTTTCTTTTATACTGATACTTTTCTCAGGGTTTTAGAAAAATATAAATAGATCGTACAAGTTATTGGTAATAAATACATTCTATGAGACTTTATGTTTCAGGTTTTGACTGCAAATGTCACATCCATGACGCTGAAACTGTGTCATGCTAATCTTTGAAATACTTGTGTTTTTTGTACAAAGTTCTGATGGTATTTTTTGACACTGCAACATTTTGTTAAACTGTTTTTGTGAATTAATTTCATTAAAAAAAAGTAATTTAAATATGTGCTCCACATTTTTATTGTTTGATTGCAATGTTTCATTTAATGTTTGTTTATTTATTTATTTATTTATTATAAAGAGATATAAAATATATTGGGCAGAACTGAGTTAGGTGTATTGGTCCAGGCCCTCTGCAACCACTCAAGTTTATCATGTGGCCCCTTGGGAAAATTAATTAATTAACACTATATTATTTAAAGCTTAAAGTGATATTAATGTTGGTCTCGGGTCAGCATGAATGTGTCAGGGTGAAATAGTAAGGAGATATTTGAATTATTTATTAATAAAGTAGTGTTTTGTGAGTCTGTGTTGCAAGGATGAAGTTTCCGAAATCTCCTCATTAGATGTGCCCAGGCCTGGTGCTAGGGGCCGGCACAAGGGGGAATTGCCCTCTCAGAAAGAATTTGTGCCCCCTCAGTTTTCCTAACAAACTTATTTATTTAAACCGTAATGCATAATTAATTGGAGGAGCATGGGCACACCGTCTGCAGAGCGTATAAAATTGTGTTAAATTTGAGCAGATCAGTCAGCTTCTGATTTGAAGCAGTGTAGCTAGCCTATGCCATCAAAGTAGGCTACCGCAAGAGTGATTCGCGAGCAGACGAGGGTTACAGTCGTCGCAGTTTCTCCCGTGCGGCTGGCTGCACAAGCTTTGATGATGACAGCTAATTCACCATTTACCAGACTCACTCACTGTATTTCATCCCGTGCTTTAATAGGGTTACAAACTCATTTCATGTTATATTAATGCTATAGCGTACTGTGCAATGTTTATCAAAATAAAAGTGATAAAAATGTGAAATTACACACAAAAGATTGTTCTACATTGTTCTGCATGTCTACATTGTACCATAGCCACCCCGAGTCACTGTGCCCCCCTTTACAACCTCTCCCCTCCTTGCTGAACGTGTTTGTTCGAAAGTGAAATTGGAAAAAATAGCGCGCATACAATAACCATTGCACGCTTTTGCCTTTTGCACATGATCACAGATTGCATTAACCTACACAGCCCAACACCCCTCCAAAATGCTTCAAACTTTTTTTGAAATTAATAATAAAAAATAAAAAAACAAAAAAAAATATAATCACTTTGCCATTACAAAACGGAATGGCGGAAAACGTTAGTTTAAGATGTTTTGGGAGAAGGGGGGAAAAAAGACGGGCTAGGGTTGGGCTGGTAATTCTGATAAGCTGTCGGACACGGGCCGGGCAAGGGCCTGAGCGTCTCAGGCCAGGGCCGGGCTAGGGCCTAAATTTGAGGCAGGGCACTAGTATGGTAGTGCTTAATGGGCGTTGCTCTGGGATGGGTAAAAAAAAATAAAAAATTACTGCAAACTCACTATATAGTTAATCAATATCGCGCAAAGAGTACTGTTTTTTTCTCAAAGTCAGCATGATTAAAATGTGATACTGATTTTATACAACAGTTCAGTAAACAAGAAGTCAGTATTAAGAGACTTACGTTTTAGACACCATATTTCCTGTTTTTGCTCTTTTTTTCGCCACAAAAATTATTCTAAACACAGCCACAGCACTGTTGTGTCTCTGAGCAACATGTTTTGTTTCTGAATGAATCAACCATTTAAATGATTCGTTTAATGGCAATGACTCACTTAACAGTGAATTTCTGCCACCTACTGGTGGTTTATATAATTTTTTGTCAATATGGCACACAGTTTTTGTGAAAAACTTGTATCTGAACTGTAATTTTTACAGTCATTTTACAGTTAAATGTGTTACTATAGACATTGCCCTACCCTATTCATATGGTATTAATTTTATTTGTGCAGGTGTTAAAAAAGGTCTTAAAGTCTTACATTTGAGTTTTAAAATCCTGCAGAAACGCTATACAGAACTGATCGTGTAAGTGACACTGAAGAAGTGTAATTGACGTTCGTCATCAGAGACAGGGCAGGATATGAACGCATAATATGATTGACATATAAACAACGAATGAGCTTCTTCTAAGTCGTAACAGTGATCACGGAAGAGAAAATGGGTAAAAAGTGCTGGAAGCAGCTAATGCTCATCATATTGTGTAAATCTGCGGGAAATAAATAGTGTATGAATAATGATAATTCTGTCTAAGCTATGTGTTTTAAAATGAAAACTCACCATTGTAAACCTAGCCTAACAGATCAAAAGTGTGGCTACATTTCACAAATGCTTGTCTTTTCCTGAAAAAGCAGACATGCTAATTTTTTTAACAAGAATTGCTGAGTGATTTAAAGATCTTAAATATGCAGCAGTGAGACTCAAATACTAAAAACTATTTAAACTTTATTAAAAGTGTTTGCACTGATTTATTGTGTTTACATTTTGTCCCTTTGTGCTTTTTTGTTCCTGTGCAGTGGCTCAGGAGATGAGTCTTTGGTTTTATTTTTTTTTGTTTGTTGACATTTGTACAGACTTAAAGTTTGTTTGTTTGTTTTTTGAAGGTATTGTGTAATGTAAAATGGATTTTAGAAAAATTGGCATTGAAAAAAGGTATCATTCAGGAACCGATATTTGAACGATACCCAGCCCTACTCAGAACACTCTAACAACTAGCGAGCAATGCCTAGCAACCACCTAGAACACTCTAAACACTACCCAGCAAATGCTCAGTTCTCTAATTAAACTACATGTTCTTGCAGGTATGCCATACATGTCTTCATCCTGGTGTTGGCTTGTTATGGAATTATGATCAAAGCCAGTGTACACAAGGTTCACAGGTGAGCAATGTCTCCATTTTCTTGTGCAACCTTGCCTACTCAGTATGCAAAGCAATATGAACTTTTAAGGATATGGTTATATCAGACAGGAGAGAGCATTTGTAAGACCTGTCCTGTACTGTCTTACCGCTTTTTCCACTTCTGTCTCAACTGATGGATAGAGCTATGCAGAAAAGTCTCTTGAATAAGCCCCACCCTGTAGGGTAATGCAGTTTGCTCAGACAGGCTTTACAGAACATTCCACAAGAGTGAATTTGATATTTATATTTATATAAAATATAATTTATATATATATATATATATATAATCTTTTTTTTTTTTTTAACAAAGTTTTTCAGTGCTAATGCAGTGGTAATAATTTAAATAACACTAATAAAGTGTGCAAATCCTTTTAACCAATTTTGATGCACAGAATTTAATATTATCAATCCTGGCCGAAAACTGAAACCATATACCGAAAAGGATTTTAAATTAGCTTTCTTAGATTAAATCAATACAATTTGAGTATTATATATTTTTAAGTGATTACACTTCTTCTATAAGGTGGCATTGCTACGATAGCGTCTCAATTCTAGCATGCTTTAAAAATATTAAGTAGTATAGTATACTCTGTACCCATTCTCGTCCAATATAATCAATTTTTTTTTTTTTTTTTCGTCAATAAGATAATGCACAACAGAACTGTAAAAATTAAAACATGGATTAAAAAACATCTTCATTATATAATATTCCTTTAGAAATAATTTGTTTATTTCCCTTTATATTAAGACGCAGACGCTGAAAAGACTGAGAACATCACGTGTTTGAAGTTTGTATAGTAGATGAAACCACGCACTCTCATTCATACAGAGCCACGCAGAACATGCAGAATTATTAATGGAATTTACTGACATTTCTGTTGTGTGATAGGCTGTTAGAGCTTGTCAACATAAATTATATAGCAGTCTCGATATGTCGTGACGTTGCCCCAGTCATAATTCCAAATGCCTTTAGTAATAAGTGGTCACAGCTGTACAGAACTACTGGTGTAATTTCTTTTTATCCATTATCAGCTTTTAGAAATCTATAAATTCAGCATGCTTACGCACTTCTCAGTAGACGTTTCTGTAGTGCTGTCAATCGATTAAAAAAAAAATATAACTACTTGATCGCACATTTTTCTGAAATTAATCGCGATTAATCCCACCTACCATTAAAGTTTTTAAATATGCTTTTATATTGCAACAGTTTCACATTCAATCTTTAAATTAATGTACACACAACATAAAGACAGTATATTTTTAATATTTGCTGTTAGTTCCAACCCTGCTCCAACACACATACTATTTATTTTTCAAATAAGACTAACTCACTTAGTCTTGTCTAACTTACTTGATTAGCTGGATCAGATCTGTTTAATTAGGGTTGAATCTAAACTGTGCAGGGCTGTGGCCATCCAGGAACTTTGTTTGACACCCGTGGATTAAACTGGAGGGAAAAAAAACAAAACAAAAAAAAAAAACACCTGCGTAAATGTGCTAATTTTGACAGCACTAGTTTTTTTTTTTCGTTTTTTTTTCCATACTGAAACACTGAAATTATATGTATTCTAATTACAGATATACTATGATCGCATCGCTAGGATACCTCACAGTGTGCCAAGTGAGCAGAGTATTCGTATTTGACTATGGGATCCTGTCCACGGATTTCTCAGGGTGAGGATTTCATTACAGTCTTATTTCTGTTGATGTGGCCACTCCCTGAGGCTTGACTTGGTTACTTGTCTACCAGTTTTGTCAGTTTTACATTGCTGAGGATTTTGTACATACCCTTGGATGAACAAGAATGAGAGATAACATTTTAAACTAACCAATCCCCCAGTTTTCCCTCAGGAAAAAATATATATAGAACTTTTATACGGGTTCAGATCATAGATCATTTTATGGATTTAGTTTTTGTTTTAATTTAATAACATTTTATGACTTAAACAAATCGTATAGACAATTTATCACTAGAAAAACTGAAATGACCATAAGCATAACACATCAAAATATTATGTGATAATTTAAGATAATTTTATTAGCATTTACCATGACACAAGCAATATATAACACAACAATTTATAGTGCAGTAATTTGAATTAACATGAATCCATGTTTCTTTATTCACACTATTGATTATTTTGTTAACTAAAATTGACAAAACAGTATTATAACAGTTTTATAAATATTTGTATTTACTCCCTCTCCCTTACCCACCCATAAATATGTTAATTGCCAGAATAAAAAAGCAAAAATTAATAAATAGTTAAATAAGTAAAATTAGAATGTAAAAAAGTTAGTCAGCAAATATATTAATGACACTCTTATTTTGCAGGTCATTATTCTATACCTTCAATAAATGTCAAGTACTTACCCAACTTTCTCATATAAAATAGCCTGACCAGACATGCGATACTGGGAAGTGGCACGTCTGCTCACCCTAATATAAAACTATATACCAAGTAGTCTGTTTGACACATTTTTATGCTGCAACTTTCCCCAATTCTCTAACTCATGATCTGATATGTTTCTGAAAAGGGAGCTAAAAGACAAACTTCTTTTCTTTTGACATCTGTTGTCAGTCAGTGATGCGTCCATTTTTAAGCTAACTCTTTTTGCGTTGAGAAGGGATTGACATCCTAAGATGGAGATGCAAGTCAGAGAAACATTTATTAGATGTATGGAAAGTATAGTACAACAGAAAACGGAGAGGAATCTCTCACAATTACAATCTAAAACTTAAACCAGAGAGTAGTGTGGTATTTTCATCTGAATACAGATGACCAAACAAGTAATGCTGCACTCCAGAGTCCAGACCTGCAGTGACAGTGCAAACAGAAATATTTATAATACAGAACACTTTAAGAATGAAAAATTTGAAAAATTTGCAATCGTGTTAGCGTGCAGATTAAATAGCAGTAATTTTAGTGAAAACGTGAGCACATTGTATTATTTCATTCCCATTATTAAACAAGAAATGAATAAGTAAAACCTGGCCACAATTTTGCCAAAGCAATGACTATACTGGACAAATTAATAAAACATCTTTAAGTTTAAACTCACAAGTTCCCTCATTATTCAACAAAGACATTATATAACGAAATAGTATTTTGTAATATAAAAATTAATAAATAAAGTACTAAAACCTTTAGATGAAAATTGAAAATACGGGAAATTCAGTGTTATGGACATGACATTCGCAGTCAAAAACTGAAATATAAATTCTCATAAAATGTATTCATTATCAATATATTAAAACATTTCTATAATTTTCTAAACCCCTGAAAATAGAGTTTAGACATAAGAAAATTATCAGTCTATAAACTTGTTTTATATTTTAGATGAGGAAAATACACATGCGTTAACAGACGTGACCAGTTTTTGCTGATAAATTTTTGGAAGATAACATAGTTTGTAGACTTTTGGTTATTTACAATGCACAAACCAAAAAGCAACAATAGCCTATCTGCTGAATGGAGAAGTGTTGGCTATATACAAAATCCAAAATATCAGTTTTGTTTAAATTTTCATTTTTGTGTTTCAGAGGAAAAATCAATGCAGCCGTGACGGTTCTCTGTTAAGGAGCTTTAATATATTCTACACATGCATAACGTTTGTCACAGAGCACAGGCAAAAGTAGCCCAATGATTATAAATGTATAGAAAAAGGAGACATTTTAATTATTTATTATTAAACTAATGTTTTCTTGTCAAGACAAAATTCACAGTGCTGACTCTCATCTCCACAGTATAGCCTACTGGACGCGCCTTTAGAGACCTTCATATATTTCAAGCTTTTTATAGATATATTTAGCAGAAAGCCCACCCTGATGGTTTTCATTATTTTACATTAGCACAACGTTTTGTTGTTATTATGAGTTAACATAAATGAAATTAGTTTTAAACTGATATTAAGTTGTTTCATTATCAGGAAAAAATGCATGGAAGTGCCTCCCTGCCATGCATGTGCAAAAACACTTGAATATGGGCCAACAATAAAGCACATTTATATAGGTTAATGCTGGAGTTTGGAATCTGCGTTAAAATAAATTTTCACCAGTTTACATCTGAGACAGATGCAGTTATAACCTATAAATTGAAGGGTATTTGATGTTGTAAAATGATGTAAGGGACCCATGTCACTTCATTTCGCTGCATGATCACTAGTTGTTGCTGATCAAGATTAATTGGATGCCAAAATGTTTTCTGTCCTGTATTTACCCAGCCCTTGGGTTAAAAATAACCCAAATTTGTTTTTAAGAGTGTATTCCCTGTGCAACTTGAGGTAAAATGAAAAATGCAGTCTTTTTACTATTGTGATTAAAATCACAATAATGTAAATGTATGTACATCACATGCTAATGGCGCTCCTCAGTGGGCGACGTTGTGGAGCGCTCCGAGTCAAGTTACTCTTATTTCTTCTTTTTTGGATTAATCTTTTGTGTCAAGTCAAGACACATACTGC
Organism: Labeo rohita; assembly: GCF_022985175.1. Taxonomy (NCBI): domain Eukaryota; kingdom Metazoa; phylum Chordata; class Actinopteri; order Cypriniformes; family Cyprinidae; genus Labeo; species Labeo rohita. Next base: position 31,409,035 of record NC_066884.1, on the reverse strand, counting down.
AAAAGTTTTCTATGATCGGGCGACCTTATTAAAACTGAAAGAGCGTAGTAATTTTGGATTCTTCGACTTGATCTCGCTGGAACCCTACCCGGAGCTAACGTGCTATGCTAATCCAATACTAGGCCGGCTCGAGGCAGGGGACTCTCCCGAGAATAACAAGCCGAAGCGGAGACGCGGTAGGCGGGGAGGAGCTGACCGAAGGCTCCGGTGCTTGGTTAGAAAAGGAAGGCTAACCCTCCCGATCATACTGTTTGCAAACGTTCAGTCTCTGGATAATAAGATGGACGAACTTCACGCTCGGATTTCCATGCAGAAGGAAGTTCAGGAGTGCTCTATATATATATTTGCCCAGAGAACTGCAGTGTATCATTGTGAGTGTCGTGTATATCCCCCCCTCCGCTAAGGAGGAGGTTGCACTGAAGGAGCTACATGATATGATGAATGAACACGAAAATAAATACCCAAATGCTGTTGTAATTATTTTAGGAGATTTCAATCACTGTAATCTTCGAAAAAACATGCCTAAACTGTATCAGTTTGTAACCTTCCCCACCAGGGGAAATAAAATACTGGATCAATGTTATAGTAATATCAAAAACGCTTTTTCAGCTGAACCACAACCTCATTTCGGAAAGTCTGATCACCTGGCAATTCGGTTGAAACCCACCTACAATAAAAGGCTCCAGACAAAGCCAGTCACAGTCAGGACCATTAACACCTGGACTGATGGTGCAATAGCTAGCCTGGAGGGCTGCTTTGAGGCTACAGATTGGAATACTTTCAAAGAGGCCGCTAATGACATCCATGAATACACAGAGACTGTGAGTGACTATATTAGTTGGTGTACGTCCATATGTGCCCCTCCAAGGACTGTGCGTAGGTTTCCCAACCAAAAACCCTGATTTAACAGGGATATTAAACAGAAGATCAGGGAGAGGAGGGAGGCCTTTAAGGCAGGAGGTCATATGGAGTATAAGAGAGCCCGTTATGAGCTGCAGAAGACCATCAAAGTAGCAAAAAGGGCCTACTCACAAAAACTTGAAGGCTATTACCTCAACCACAACACGCGCAGTATGTGGCAGGGAATCTAAGCGGTCACTAATTATAGAGGAACCACGACAGCCACTGACCCCCAAGACAGACTGTCTTAACACCTTCTATGCCAGGTTTGACAGGCTGAACACAACAAACACACCTTCAAAGACTCCCTGTGACCCCATGGACACTGTCTTCCAGGTGACACATACACAGGTCCTGAAAGCTCTGAAGAAGGTGAACCCCCACAAAGCTGCGGGACCCGATGGAGTTCCCCCCAGAGTTTTGAGGGCCTGTGGGGAACAACTAGCTGGTGTGTATACTGACATTTTTAATCTGTCATTATCCCAGGCAATAGTCCCCCGTATTTTTAAATCTTCCACCATCATACCAGTCCCCAAAAGATCGGACTCATCTGCTCTGAATGACTTCAGGCCAGTGGCACTCACACCAGTAGTTATGAAGTGTTTAGAAAAACTGGTTCTCACACACATCAACCACATGGTCCCGGATACTATAGACCCTCTTCAGTTTGCATATCGTACCAACCGTTCAGTGGATGATGCAACAGCAATAGCCCTGCACCACATTTTGCAACACCTGGAAAGTAGCAGAACGTATGTCAGGATGCTCTTCCTAGACTACAGTTCTGCTTTTAACACCATACGCCCGGGCAAGCTGATCAAGAAGCTGATAGATCTTGGTATTCCGCCTTCCACCTGCAACTGGGTTCTGGACAGATAGACCACAAGTGGTGAGAATGGGAGGACTTGTGTCTGATGAGCTCACAGTCAGCACAGGATCACCACAAGGCTGCTGCCTCAGTCCCAAACTTTTTACCCTGTACACCTATGATTGTGTCTCCACCCAGGACAACTCCATCGTCATTAAATATGCTGACGACACCACCATCCTGGGGCTCATCACGGGGGGAGAAGAGTCTGGGTACAGGATCCTGGTAAACAATGTTCTTGTCTACAGAGAGGAGAATGATCTCATCCTCAACACGGACAAGACCAAAGAAATAATACTGGACTTTAGGAAGAACCCTCTACCTCTGCAGCCTCTTATCATCAAAGGGACTGAGGCGGAGAAGGCTGATAGCCACAGATTCCTGGGACTGCAGATCGCATCAGATCTGAGCTGGACTCTTAACACCACAGCCATAGTGAAAAAAGCCCAGAAAAGGCTCTATTTCATTCGGCTGCTCAGGAAAGCTGGTTTGAACCATCGCCCTCTCATCCAAGCCTACAGAGGACTGACAGAGAGTATCATCACTGCAGGCATCACTGTCTGGTATGGAAATACAACACAGGCAGAGAGAAAGGCACTGCAAAGAGTCGTAAAGACTGCAGAGAGGATTCTAGGGATAAAACTTCCTTCTATGGACTCTTTGTACACACAGCATTGTCGGAAAAGAGCAGAGGGTATTATTAAGGACTCATTCCATCCAGCTCACTCTCTGTTCAGACACAAAACCTGTACGTACAACCTGAGACACAATAGAGTGGACAGCATCATCACACATAGAAAAAGGTTTTTCAAGGTTTCTTTCCCGCCACAGTCAGACTCATGGCTAAACAAAAACACTAAACACTTAGAATAACATTAAAACAATAACACACTACTTTACCTCGCTTGTAATGTACAAGGTGGTTCTCTGTGAAACAGAAGAAAATGTGCAACAATATTCTTTTTATGTGCAATAATATTCTTTCTTATGTGTAATAATATCCCTTCTATGTGCAATAATATCCTTTCTTATGTGCAATAATATTCTTTTTGTGGAAAAGTAAAAGGTGTAATAGCAAATCTTTGCAATACTATAACTGTGAAATAGTTGTAAATAATGACTCAGAGAGCTCTGCACTAGAATTCCAATGTGCATGGGACTGTTGGTTTTATGTGCAAATGGCAAATAAAAATCTTGAATCTTGAATCTTGATTATGTTTTTACATTTGTAAAACATTTTTTTCTTTAAGGATTTTTTTAAATGATTTTAATGCTCTACAAGCATATGATGTCACTACCGGTGCAACCACAGTATAAAAGGGCACCGGGAGACTACGTCATCCTCTTCTTCGTCTTCACTGTTTTGTCTAGTGTGCGTTCTGGTGGTCAGAACTATTTTTCTTCCCTTCTTTATCATGGCGAGTACTAGTAAGACATTTAAGAAGTGTGTGGATCCGTGTCCTCGCTATTTGACACCGGATGACACACGCAATCTTTGCATCATTTATTTGGGCAAAGAGCACACATGTGATGTCCTCGAGGGGGCAATCTGCATGCACTGCAAATGTTTTTCCATAAAAAAGCTCCATTCTCATCGGTCTCTCTTTTCGAGAAAGGAGGGGCAGCTGTCTGCTCCCCACGGTTTAGGACCCACCACTGGCAAGGCACGAAGGAGAATGAGCTTGTGGGGATCGCAGGCAGATCTGGCCGATGAGTTGAAGGGGCTTTCCCTCTCGCTTTTGTCGGCGGGGGGGCGAGGACGAGCTGCTGGATGATGATGATGACTTGCGAGGGCGAAAAAGTGAAGGCTGAGCCCTCTAAATTCTCCTGCCCTGTGTACGATGAGCTGCTGGAGGTTATGGACCATGCCATGGCAAGACTTGAATTGCCATGGAAGCGGGCTAAGAAGGTGGCGCCGCGGGGTCACCTCAACAAGTGCTACCTCTCCGACCATAACCCCCCAGCTCAAGTGAGTCTTCCATTTCTTCCTGATCTCCATACGGAGAATGAGAAGTTATGGAAAAAGCTGTATTCTTCTCGTATCCATAAATTCCAGCATGCTAATTACGCAAACATTGAGGGGATGCGTGAATACGGCTATGAGAAGATACCCCCTGTAGAAGAGACGCTGGCTAGCTATCTCTTTGTAGATGAGACTTCTTCTCTCAAGACTTCCTCCTTGCCATCTAAGCCCCTTCAGGTTACATCTCGCTTAAATGACAAGGCGTACGCAGCAGCAGGTCAGTTGGTGGATGTGTTGCACACTATGCCGGTGCTTCAAGCTTACCAGGCTGATCTGCTGAAAGATCTGGATAAAGGTCAGGGTCTTTCCCCTGATGAGGTTGCTGAGCTGCACCATGAATCCCGCTCTCTGTGCCACTAAGCAGGCCGCTACCGCCATGGGCAGGTCTATAGCGGCCATGGTGGTTACAGAGAGACATCTGTGGGTGAACCTGGCTAATATCGCAAAGAAAAAGACTCAGACTCATTCATCTGAGTTCTGTTTAGGAACAGAACGGCTCTCCCCAAGCCTGCCTTTATACTGCCTTTCAGTGGATTAGTGAGTCGCCCCTCCGTGGAGCGGGCTTAAGTACACTGTTTTTCCACCAAGGTGTAAATGAAAGATGTTTCTGCGGCAACAGCTCTCCATGCATGATTGGGCCCTTGTCGTTCTTGCAGGCTTTGTGGGTCTGGTTAGAATGGGCACCTTGGGCTCCACTCCACTTATGTATCCTCGCTGATTCCTCTTGAGCATCTGCTACCTAGGACCTGTTGAGGAATCTCTTAGGCCAAGCTCCTAAGTAACGGTATTTCTAAAATCTCCTAAGTAACGGTATTTCTAAAATCCATGTTTATAGTAAATGCACACGCTAGTCTCTGGGCACTTTCTTAAAATCCATATGGTGGTAAGTGTGCACGCTAGGTAGCCTGCGCATGTTTCTAAAATCTTGTATTGTATGGGTTACGCGCTCGACCTTGTTCCCATTCTCTGAGTTAGTTCAGGTCCCGGTCACCTTGGCCACCACTCTACCTATGTATCCTTGGAACAGGGTGTTGCTACCTATGTTCTGTGAGACGGTTCCTGAGCGAACCCATGCAGAGCTAACGGTAGCCCCTGGGTGACAGACAAGGCCTAGTTTCTACCCTAGCTGTATTCCCTTAAAGGAATCTTCTTTCTGATTCCAAGCCTTCGAGCTCTACCCCGGGTCCAACATTCTGACCCCTTACAGGTAAGTCTTTGGGTATGCAGCTCAGGCCTCTGGCCAAAGAGGATAATGTAATTCATCCTAGGGGCAACTCCTTTGAGCTTTGGTAGAGTTGGAGTGATCGCCTTTATGCTTGGCATGTGCTCCCCTCAGCATGGCAGCGTGGGTATACCGTTCCCCATAGCGAACGCTAGAGGACGCAGTTCGATATTCCCTCGAAAGGGAATGTCTCAGGTTATGTATGGTTCTCTGAGAAGGGAACGACACACTGCGTCCTTTAGAATCCTTGCCATGCTTCAGTCGCAAGCTTCAGATGAAGAAGCAGACGACGTACACCCTTTTATACTGTGGTCACACCGTCATAGGCTGTCGCTGGCCAACATGTTGTTGTAGTTTTAAATGTATGCTTCAGACAGGGTCACGGTCACGCTTCCTCATAGCAACTGCTAGAGGACGCAGTGTCTTGTTCCCTTGTCAGGGAACCATGGTTACATACATAACCTGAGACGTTTTTTTTTTTTTTCAGAGTTTAGCAGTAAGAAATTACTAGTCATCCAGTTTTTTTGTATATCAATTATGCCAGAGTTCCTCAAATCTTGCCAGTGGAGGGCCAGTGTTTAGCTCCAACCTTGATTCAAATTTTTGATGATTAGCATGATCAGGTGTGTTTGATTAGGGTTATAGCTAAACTCTGCAGGAAAGTGAATCTCATGGGCCAGATTTGAGTATCCCTGAACTATGCATTCTGTTACTTTTGCAAATTGGTGTTTCGTTAGGCCGTAAAGAAATATACAGGGTTTGTACAAGGTGCTTAACCCTCTAAGCGCCAAAGTCACAAAATTGCGACAAGACGTCATACTCATTAAAATAGACTGTAGTTTCTAATATGGTGTAATATCTCATTTGTATTCCCTACCACTAGATGGCAGACATGTAGTACTTTGATTCTAGACCAAAATTACATCATGTTCCTATTCAACATGTTTGAGGAAATATCAGAGCAAGTGAGCTATCGTAACACTGATGCGGAAGCAGTTCAACTCATAGTGTGCGAGTGAATTGTGAGATTTGTGAGAGAAAACTCGCCAAATGGCTAATAAAAAGTTGTACCGTAAGGATGTGTTGCACATGTTATTCGCCGATTCTGACTCTGAAGGGGAATATATGCCTTTTGGAAATGACGATCGGTCGTCTAATAATCGTGCATCTCCCGGTACATCTTTGCAGCGCAGTGGTGCTGCCGTCAAGGCGAGAGTGTTCACAAAGCACAAACAAGCGATCATTTTGACCCTTTGCCCAACGGGGAAGGGGGTGGCAGGGGTGAACGTGGGGCTGGAAGTAGCACTAGCTCTCTGGATTTAGCAGCGCTGGATAGAGGCAGAGACGTGGTAGAGGCAGCAGGGGTGATCTGGATCATGCGTTTTACTACTGTATATTATAGTAATATAGTAATAATTTAGTACTTTGTCCTGTTTTATTGTTTGTTTCCTCTTTTCTGATCACTTGGAATGATGAGGATAAAAACAAAAAAAAAACCCACATGCAAATAGGTTCAAATGGTTTCCTCTTTTCTGATCATTTGGAAAGAGGATAAATGACGCCCCTCATGACATCATAATATGCAAATTAGATTAGTATATTTACACCCCACATAAACTTTTGGTCATGCCCAACATTTTTCTAATTTACAGTAGACTACTACAGTAGACAAGAAATTCTATCTTTAAGCCCTTTCAAGCCACAAGCTTTTGAAATCTTAATGTCAAAATTCAGCATTTAAAAAAAAAAAAAAAAAACGGCGCCTAAAGGGTTAAAGTGCTTGAAATACTTGAATTTGACTTTTTGAAATTTAAGTCCTGGAAAACCCTTGAAAATAGCCATTTTTCTGTAAAGGTACTTGAAAAGTACTTGAACTTTTAGAAGGCAGTAAATATGAAATTAGTGTTAAGTTTTGTAACAGTACCTGTTCATGCAAAATTAACAAATGCTGATATAATGCAGTGCCGTTTCACCTAGCTTTCGGGAGCGCACAAGATCCCGCGATATTAAATGTGACCGTGATGCTCCTTGAGGTGAAAAGCAGTCTCGCAATATCAGTATCAGTAAAGTTGAGTTTATGTCAAAAGCCTTTGTTCTGTCTTTTATTGCACGTGCTGTTTGTTGGGGTTAACAATCACGTACATTTGAGAACGCAAATACAGATTGATGTGCTTTGTGTCATTATCATTTGCAAGCGTGCACTATGTCTCCATCTCAGCAGCTCGGTCAACGAACTCTTCCTCTGCATATGATGTGAGTTTGGGTTGCTTAACATTCATTTGGGATAACGGGGTGCATTATCTCTCTAGTTTTATAATGTAAATCATTTATAATCTATGCCAACACAGGAGAATACATCGATGTATTTCTAAATATGCAATTTGTTGTACATCGTGATTTTAAAATAAAAGTTTAAACCCTCATTCTGAGGTTAAATGCTGCCAAATATTGAAATAAAATGGATTTTACAAATCACTCTGTAAAGTGAAACATCACCTAGCCTTTGGTGCCATCTGCAGGTATTTGCTATAATACATAATATACTTAAGTTACTTACGTTCATATTGTGTATAGGCATATTACATTATGTATTTAAACAATGTTGTTCAATAAAACCATGTAATTACTGGTTGCTCTATTTGAACCTATAGCCGCTTTTCCACTATCGGGCCGAACGGTTCTTAGAACAGTCAGGTACAGTTCCAGTTGTGTTTCCACATGAGCCTGGTACGGCACGGCATGATTACAAACTGTTCTCGGCCTGGAATTCTCGGCACGGTTAGACAACCGTGCTGAACCGTGCTGATAGAGTGTGTGTGCTAAGCGGAAGCGCACTATTTTTTTTAGAAAGGGATTACCTTCTGTGTCCGTCCCGTTGGCATGCATATCCCCTCAGCATTTGTTGGTAACGTGTTACCTGTCGTCGCCTTCAGTTTATTTTATTTTTTTGCGCCAAAAGTTGTGTCCTTTTTTCTGTTTATTCAGTTGTTGTAACTGTATATGTAACTATTATTCTGTTTATTTAGCACACTTTTGTGAGAGGTACTGAGACTTTTACTTCACACGTTAATGAGTTGACATTTGACTCACTAAACTACAAAACTACAAAAACTGCCAAAATAGGCAGTTTTTGTCTACTGAAGGCTTGTTAGACTTATCTCAGTGTAATTACTGACTGTGTAGAGCCACTAAACCTTGCTGTCCCAAATGTAAACTAGTTAAAGGCAAAATGAGCTACTAATCATATAGACTTCTATACACCAACAAAAGTAAACTCACCAATGAATTCTATTTCATGGTAATTCAGCCAATACATGGTAATTTAGTTAACTAATGGTAACTTAATGGTAGTTT
>NC_066884.1:31368168-31395668 GCF_022985175.1 Labeo rohita | reverse complement strand
GGCTAACCCACACAAACCCACTATTCCCACCATCGTTCTGGCCAACGTACGCTTTTTAGACCATAAACTGGACTACATCTGACTATTATGTTCATCTCAGAGGACTGTAAGAGACTGCTGTGTTTTTGTGTTTACGGAAACATGGCTCAGCGACAGTGTTCCGGACCACGCCGTTCACCTCGACCAGCTAACACGCAACCATGCAGACAGAGTTGTCGTCGCGGGAGGCAAGACCTGCGGTTGGTGGGCTATGTGTTTACATCAATGACGTCTGGTGTTGCCGCAATGTTGCTGCGGTATGCAAATACTGCTCACCAGTGGTGTTCATGGTTATTAAGTGCCAGCCATTCTATCTACCAAGGGAATATACAGCCATACTGCTTTTCGCTGTGTACATCCCTCCCAGCTCCAACAGCAACAACAGGAGTGATGCACTGAATGAACTGTACCAGCACATCAGTGAGCAGCAGACAGCCCACCCATCTTGGCTGGGGATTTCAACCATGCAGACCTAAAGAGTGTGTTCCCCAAAATACAGCAACACATAGACTTTCCAACACGGGGAAATAACACACTGGACCTTGTTTACACCACCCAGAGAGGAGCTTACAAGGCTTCCCCCCCCCCCCCACATCGGTGCCTCAGGCCACATTACTGTCATGCTAATGCCTGCTTACAGACCGCTCGTTAAAGTCACCAAACCAGTTCATAAGCAGATACAAGTGTGGCCAGAGGGGTCTTCAGAGGCTTTACAGGACTGCTTCAACACCACAGACTGGAGTATGTTTAAGCAGGCTGCCACATACAACATTACCATTGACCTCCAGGAGTAGGCAGAAACTGTTAAAGCCTACATCAACAAATGCCCTGAAGATGTAACAATCACCAAAACCATCACTGTTTGTGCCAATCAAAAGCCATGGCTGACAGGGGAGGTCTACAGCCTCCTGAAGGCTCTGAACGTTGCCTTCAGAGATGGAGATGAGAGATGGCAAGCCTGAAGACAGCTAGGGCCAACCTGTCCTGTGGCATCAGAGAGGCTAAGAGACAGTACTCCAGAGGGATAGCCCATCGCTTCAGTGACAGCAGAGACACATGGAGCCTATGGTGGGGGTTTCAGACCATCACAGATTACAAGCCTCCACCACAGACCTGTGACAGCACTATCTCCCTGCTGAACAAGTTAAACACCTTCGCTCGCTTTGAAAAAAAAGCTAAAAAAACAGCACCACTGCACAGAAGACCCCACCTCCTCCTGGTGACCAGGTGATGACTCTGTGCCCGGACAGTGTGAGGAGATCCCTCAGCAGGATCAATGCGGAAAAAGCTCCGGGTCCTGACAACATTCCCGGTCACGTACTGAGAGAAGGTGCAGTGGAACTCACTGAAGTTTTCACAGATATCTTCAACATCTCTCTTAACCAGGCTTTCAAAGTTGTTTCAAAGCCACCACCATCATTCCGGTCCCAAAAAAGTCACCTCCCTCCTGCTTTAATGACTACCATCCAGTTGCACTTACTCCCATCCTCATGAAGTGCTTCGAACGGCTAGTCATGCAGCACATTAAGTCTGTCCTGCCCCCCCTCCCTGGACCCCTTTCAGTTTGCATATCAGTCCAACCGCTCAACCGACGATGCCATCTCCACTGCACTCCACTCAGCACTCACACATCTGGACAAAAGACTGCTACGTTCGTATGCTGTTCATAGACTTCAGTTCAGCATTCAACACTATCATCCCCCAACAGCTCACTCAAAAACTGGTCCAGCTGGGACTCAACACCTCACTGTGTAACTGGTTGTTGGATTTCCTGATTGGAAGACCACAAGCAGTACGGGTCGGCAGTGACACATCCAGCACCATCACTCTTAACACAGGGGCCTCTCCTCTTCACTCTGCTGACCCACGACTGCGCTCCGTCACACAGCTCCAACCTCTTCATCAAGTTTGCAGACGACACAACTGTGGTGGGTCTCATTAGCAACAATGATGAGACTAACTACAGAAGCGAGGTGAGCCGCCTGGACGGGTGGTGCAGTGACAATCTCTCTGAATGTGGAGAAGACGAAGGAGATTGTTGTTGACTTCAAGAGAGCGCACGCTCAGCATGCTCCTCTGACCATCAACGGTGCGTCTGTGGAGAGAGTGAGCAGCACAAAGTTTCTGGGTGTGCACATTACTGATGATCTCTCCTGGGCGAAAAACACCACTGCACTGGCCAAGAAATCACAGCAGCGTCTCTACTTCCTCCGCAAACTAAGAAGAGCAAGAGCACCAGCCCACATCATGTGCACCTTCTACAGAGGCACCATCGAGAGCATCCTGACGAGCTGCATCACTGTGTGGTTTGGCGCCTGCAATGCTTTGCGCCTGCAAAATACATACATTTAATTGTTTTGTTTTTTTATTGTTGTTGTTTTTTTTTGTTTGTTTTTACATTTTTGATGCATCTAAAAACGTCACACCACTGATATTACCTAAGAAGTTAAAGTAAATAGGCTACGTTAGAAAACTGTGCGCTTTCAAGGACGCGCATTTAATACATGGGCAGAATGTTGTCGCACACCGGATGGGAAGCGCAGAACAACTCACAGGTATTACACCCAATTCAAGACAGCAGTCCAAAATGGTTAATAAAGTTCAAATAAGGAATTAACAAAGTTGCATCGATTAGTTTTAAGTTACGGTGTTTGACAAAACAGAGCAAACAGAAAGAAAAACAAATTTAAAAAAAAAAATCTTTCAGCCTAGGATAAAGTCATCAACATTAACAATAATTTGGGAAAAATAAAATGTGATTTTTATGTAACTATGTAAGTGGCATCCTGGAACAGCATCCTGAGTCGCCACGGACAATCTTTAGGCCTTTTTCTGCTTCCCTGTTACGCTGCTGTTCTGTTGGTAAAGCGTAAGCGGTGCTCCCCTTACCTTTGTGGGTAACCTCTGAGCATGTTGCTCCCGAATGAGCATTTACGACCATCGCTTATTGGATCCTCCGCTCCTTGAAGCTCCACTGAGCAGCAGCCTCAGGTCATTAGGCCTGTTTTTGCCTCCCTGTTAGGCTGGTCTCCTTATTGGTCGAGCATAAGCAGTGCTCCCTTCGAATTAGGGGGTTTCCTTTGGGCATGCTGCTCCCGATTGAGTGTTGAGATCACTTTTTACCAGGTCCTCTGCTCCTTGAGCCCCATCAAGCAGCGGCCACAGGTCATTAGGCCTCTTTCTGCCTCCCTGTTAGGCTGCTCTCTTTCTTGGTTGAGCCCAGTGGTGCTCCCCTTATCTTAGAGGGTCACCTTTGAGCACGCCACTCCCAGACTGAGTGTTTGAGTTCCTCTCCTATTTTGAGAGTTGGGCCTCCGCTCCATTGAGCTCCAATGCCAGGTTGAACTCTGCCCCCCTGGCGGACTTAGTTGTGGTCAAGCTATCAGTGCTCCCCTCACCATAGAGGGTCACCTGTGAGCACGCCGCTCCCTCCTGAGCTTCTGTGAATTCTTCTCATTCGAATGTTGAATCTTTTGCTCGATGGGTTCCGCCGGACAGCCAGGCTGACAGCTTTGCCTCCCCATGTAGGCTGCTCTCTTGATGTGCCCAGCAGCGCTCCCCTCACCCTGAGGGTCACCTATGAGCATGCCACTCCCTTCGGGCCATCGGAGTTTCCCAATTACCTGAGAGTCGAGTTCTTCACACTAGGCCTCTATGAGTCAGCAATTTCAGGTCGTTAGGTCTTTTCTGCCTCCTTGATATGCTGCACTTGTGGGTCAGCTTGTAGTGCTCCCCTCACGCTAGAGCGTTATCTATGAGCACACTGTTTCCATTTCGAGACCAATCCCTCTCGATCTGAGAGCAGGATGCTACGGCCACTGTTTACGTATGAGCACATGCTCTGGAGCCTCTCCGGCAGGTTTCCTAGACCTGTCTGAGTATCGGCCTAAGTAAGGGGTTACCCCTTAAGAACGGTGTTTCTAAAATCTATGTTATGGTAGGTACACACGCTGTCCTCCTGTGCAGTTTCTCAAATCCACACGGTGGTAAGTGTGCACACTAGGCACCTTGCGCACTTTTCTAAAATCCTGTATGGTATGGGTTACGCACTGAACCTCGTTTCCATTCTCTGAGTTGGCTCAGGCCACGGTTTTTCCTCCTTGGGCCCCACTCCACTTATGTATACCTGTTGAAACTTCTTGAGCATCTGCTACCTAGGACCTGTCGAGGTAGCTCCTAGGCTAAGCTCCCCTAAGTAACAGTATTTCTAAATCCATGTTTATGGTACGTGCACACACTAGCTTCTGTGCTCTTTCTAAAATCCACATCATGGTAAGTGTGCACCCTAGACACCTTGCACATTTTTCTGAAATCCTGTATGGTATGGGATACGCGCTGCAACCTAATTCCCATTCTCTGACTTGGTTCAGGCCTCGGTTCAGCTTGGGCCCCACTCCACTAATGTATCCTCACTGATACCTCTTGAGCAGGGTGTTGCTACCAGGAATCTGTCGAGTCAGTTCCTCTGATCAAGCTCATCCAGAGCTGACAGGCCAGGGTCTAGTTAAGACCCTAGATGCTTGGCCATATCCCCTTACAGGAATCTCTTTGTTTCTGATTCTAAGCTTTGAGCTGTGCCCTGAATTCAGGCTTCCTCAAGCCCAGCCTTTAATGGGTATGTTCTTTGGGCCAAGCAGCTCAGGCCTTTGGCCGAAGGGGATAATGTCACTGACAACTGTCAGGGTGTCCCAGGGGCAACTCCCATTATGTTGGTAGAGTTGGTACTTAGTGCTCGCCTTGGTGCTTGGCATGCACTCCCCTCAGCATGGCAGCGTGGGTATCAGGGTTGGGGTCAATTCAGGAATGAACTCAACAATTCCAATTCAAAGAAGGAAATGGAATTGGAATTGGAATTCAACAACAATTACAGGAAACAGAGTTGGAATTGAATTGGAATTACAGGAAGTGGAATTCAATTCAGGGAAATTCCACTGAATTCCGTTTATTGCTGTTTCTGAACATTTATTTGTGATTGCATTTAGAGACATACATTTGAACTTTATTTATGATGCTTTACAAATACCAAGTAGTGTATGAAATAGAGTTGATCAAATGCAAGTAAATAAAAATGAGAACTGTACATTATGAATTAATAATTGAATGACAGTGGTGATAAGTTTCTGGATGTACTATACATTCAATATATAGTATATAGATTACCACATGAGTCATGTTCATTCATGTATTTCATTCACTTTTTATTGCATCGAATTATCATAATTTCCTGAAATTTGGCATCGCTAAGACTGCATCTCTCAGGACGCAGTGTCTCGTTCCCTTCTCAGGGAACCAGTGTTATATATGTAACCTGAGACGTTCCCTTTCGAGGGAACTTTGAACTGTGTCCTCTAGAGGTCGCTATGGGGAACGGTTATACCCATGCTGCCATGCTGAGGGGAGTGCAAGCCAGACAAAGAAGGCGAGCACTAAGTATCAGCTTCACCCAAGTAGAGGGAGCTGCTCCAAAAGACGTCCAGGTGGCTGTCAGTGACATAATCACTTCGGCCAAAGGCCTGAGCTGCATACCCAACAACTTACTTGTAAGGACATGTGGCCCAAGGTTTCGGGCCGAACATCTCAAGAAAGGGTATGAAGCTAAATGCGTGATCCCCACCATACAGGATTTTAGAAAAAACACAAGAAGCTAGTGTGTGTTCTTACCACAACGTGGATTTTAGAATCAAGTCTGAACACTGAAATACCATTCACAAAAAGAGGCTCTGGGAAGCAGAGAACACAAATCCCAAATAGGGAGGTTCTAAGCCTTCAGGGAACAGAATCATGCTCAAAGTGACTCTTCTGTAAAAAGGGGAGCACTGCAAAGCTCAATATTGAGCGGCCTGAATGGAATGCCCCGGAGCCAAGGAAGTAAATTCTCTTAGGATAAGAGGAATCTGGTTGCTCAACAGGGAACAGGGAGCATGCTCACAAGAGACCCTCATCTTTCAGAGGAGCAAGAAGGGAAAGCCCCACCAGGGGCTACCACCTGGAATAGCCAGACCCATAGGTAGCAGAGGCCCTTCTCTCGATATAGAGAGGTACCTATGAGCTCCAATTAGGAGTGACATGCTCACAGAAGACCCTCAGTGAGGGGAGCATTGTCAAGCTCATGCAGTGTCAGGAGAGACATCACAGGGGCAAAGAAAGAGGCCTAAAGACCTAAGCTGCTGTCTGTGGAGCTTCCAGGAGACCAGGCCTATAAAGCCTTAATGGGTCAGTGCAGCCTCCACACAATCAGAGTGGCGAAAAGCGAAACACATCGCGCGGCTGATTTATCCGATGAGATTGTAACACAAGCTCAGTCCTAATAACTAAGGCGAGCATTTAGCAGCCACAGGGTAGATATCCCGCCAACAGTGGGGACGACCTGTACGTTCTGCCCAAGAATGGTGTGCTTAAATGACCCTATTAGTGAGGGAAGCACTGCTATGCTCATCTCCTGACAGGAGAGGTACAAGGGCGGAAAATGAGGTCTAGTGACCTAGGCTGCTGATTCTATAAAGCTCCAGGAGGCCTTTAATATCCAAATGAAGTACACTGTAAAAAACAATTTGCTGAGTCAACTAAAAATAATTTGTAACCTGTCTGCCTTAAAATTTTATTCAACTTTAAAAGTTAAATTATACTAAGTGACAACTTAGATATTTGAGTTCAACTTAAAATTTTAAGGCAGGTGGGTTACTTACCCATCTGTTAAGTTTAGCAAACACAAATATCTAAGTTGTTACTTAGTACAACTTAACATTTCAAGTTGACTAAACTTATTTTAGTTGACTGAACTTAAAATTTTAAGGCAGCAGGGTAACAAATTATTTTAAGCTGACTCAACAAATTATGTTTTTTTTTTTTTCACAGTGTAGTACAACTTCCATACACAATAATGTGACAGAAGTAGAGACACATTGGGCGGCACGTTGAACGTTGGGAACGCCTCGCCTTGACCACCTTCCTCAAATCTTGACGACCTCCCCTCGGCCCGCGCCATCTCCTGAAACCACCCGCAGCCCTTCTCTTTCTTCCTGAGGTCTGCCAGGTTTACCCAGAGCTGCCTCTCCGTAATTACCATGGCCGCCGTAGATCTGCCCATAGCAGTGGCGGCCTGCTCGGAGGCCCAGAGAGCCAAATCCATGATATGGCGCAGCTCTGCTACCTCGTCAGGGGAAAGCCCCTGGCCCTTGTCCAGGTCTTTCAGCAGGTCAGCCTGATAAGCCTGAAGCACTGCCATTGTGAGCAAAGAAGCCACAGCCTGACCCGCTGCCACGTATGCCCTGCCATTCAAAGAAGATGTTCGCTGAAGGGGCTCAGATGGCAGCGAGGAAGCCTTAAGAGATGATGTTTCACCTAAGGGGGATTGCTAGCTAGCGTCTCTTCAATAGGAGGCATCTTCTCATAGCCTTTTTTTGCGCATTCCATCAATATTAGCATAACTAGTATGCTGGAACTTATGAATACTAAAAAATGAAAATGGCTTATTCCACGCCTTCACAACCTCCGAATGGAGATCGGGAAGGAATGGAAGGCTCACTTGAGCTGGGGGGTTATGGTCAGAAAGAAAACGCTCATCGAGACAACCCCGCGGCACCACCTTCTTAACCTGCTTCCACGGCAGATCCAACCTTGTCATGACGCGTTCCATAACCTCCAAAAGCTCATAGTACGCAGGGCAGGAGGTTTGAGAAGATTTAGATTCCATTTCTTCATCTAACAACTCCTGTGAGTGAAATCACATCGTCATCATCCAACAGCTCACTCTCGTCCCCGACCGACGAGCGAGAAAGGGGAAACCCTTATCGAGTTTATCGAGACCCACCTGCGATCCCCACAAGCTCAGTTTCCTCCGCACCTCAGCAGCGGCGGGTCCCGAACCGCGGGGAGCCGATGGCTGTCCCTCTTTTCGGGGATTCTTCATAGGAAAAAGCTCACAATGCATGCAAACCGCCCCCCTCAAGGACATCGCGTGCGTGCTCTTCACCCAAACATATGACGCAAAGATTGTGTGTGTCATCTGGTGTCAAGAAACGAGGACACAGATCCGCACGCTTTCTAAACGCCTTGCTAGTGCTTAGATGCAGCTTCAAACAAAACAGTCGCTGAAGACGAAGAAGAGGATGTTGTGTTCGACTGTGACGACATAGGCTGTCGCTGGCCAGTACTGTGTAGTTTTTGTATGTAAGCTTCAGACACGGGTCACAAAGGAGACGCTCCCCATAGCGACCTCTAGAGGACGCAGTTCAAAGTTCCCTCAAAAGGGAACCCTTATCATGCAGTTCAGCTCATATTCTGGGGTCATCTGCTTGCATGTACACAGAACATATTTTGTAATAATTTCTATAGCATATTTGGTCTTTTTTTTAACACCGTCTTTATTAAGCCACATTTTCTTTATGGAAAAAACTTAACGTGAAATTTAGTGCTTTCTGTTCATATTCTGGGCTTTCCTGCTTTCCTGTATGTATAATTTATTAAACTGTAAACCAAATTCTTATTTTTTTATACAACTTAGTCCATTAATTAAGCTTTTTTTTTTTTTTTTTTTCCCTATGGGGGATGGCTTAACGTGCAATTTTAGTCAGTTACATTTATATTCTGGGCTATTCTACTTGTATGTATGCTTTATTAATAAGGTGTGTACTGAATTTGGTCCTCCAGCATTTCAGAATGTCCCAAAACCATGATAAGCACTGACTGTATTATACTATATTATACCTGAGTTCAAGTTCAAAATAAAACTCTATGAATTGTGCCATTGTGAACATACAGAGCTGTATGAACCACAAGTAAACAGAAAGTGTTTGTCTGAACTTCTAAAAACTTCTAAACATATATCTTTGGGAATAAATAAAGGTTTTTCCTCTCTGTTAGTGGTTGAACAAACAAATGGTTCCAATCAAAACTTAGACCACTGGTTCAGACTGTTGTACTGTTGCACTAGTTGAGATGTTCAAACAAATAGGACAATGTTCTGAGTGTACCACAGAGTGTTTACACAGGAGAATTTTACCATTTTATATTAGGGGGCCTTAACTACAGTGTACTAATTGTGTTTATATTGTATTGCAAAACACTTTACAAAATGTGAAAAGCGGTGGGACCCAGGGAACTTGCCGAAATCACAAAAGAATCACTGAACAAACTTAATGTTGTAACAGAATGAATTTGAATGTAATTTATAAGACTTTACTAAATGTTTAGGATACGCATTTGCTCTAGAAATTCTGTGCAGCTTCAGTGATAACACAGATTTAACAGACTACAACAATCGTGTTGAACTGTGGCTGTGTGATGTGGGCTGAGAGAAATGTTTGAGTATTAACAAACGATTGGAAAGTCATCAAATATAATAATGTCCTTACACATTACCTAAAACTGATAGATAATTGATATAGTAAATGCAATCCCCCCCCTCATGTATAGCGGATGCCATTCATAATGCAGCGGGCTATGGTATCAGTGGTGTGAATGAAAGGGGAGAAGTGTGCTGGGACCACATCTCCAATGTTCGCATCTGGAAAATAGAGGTTTGTTAACTACTTTTAAAAAGGCCAAGCAAACGGTATATTAAGTACAGCATTTTTTAATGGTACAGAGGGGCTGTGAATCTTTCTTAGTAATTATGAATTATAAAACAAATCTTTTCTTTATCCACAGACAGCAACAAGTTTTAAATCATTTATTGACAACTGGAATATACAGACTGCTCTTTGGCTAAAAAGGTATGTTTTAAATGTAATATTTATATTTTCTTTCATAAATTAGTCAAATGATCTGTTGCTTTTGACAAGAAAATGTAATTGTAAAGTTTTCAGTCTCTTAAAAAAGAACAAGTCTTAGCTAATTTGTTTATCAATAGAGGTGTGTCTGCGCAGCTATTAAAGTCATAAGACATGATGCTTATACATCATGTCCGAGAGCAAAACAGAAACATACAGAGTAATGTAAATACAGTAATGCATATGCAACATGTCCAAAACTAGTCAAGACATGGAGGACATTCCCTGAAGGGAAGGAGTCAGTAGCTGTGTTAGTTGCTGAAGCTATGGGAAGCTTTTTTTTTCTGGAGTGATCATCTCTGAAGCCTATATACCATCATGGCAGTTCACTGGAAAATAGTCATACTACACAACTAAATCTGAATGCGGGTGTCACCTTGTTGCTGATTTTGCTCCCCTCAGTCAGCCTGTCACACTCACTGATTCAGGAACAGAGACTGTAACATAAACTGTTGTAAGGGACTGAATTGGGATGTCATTTATGGAATAGCTTTACCCATTTTCATGCAGTTTCAGTGATAACATGAATAAAATTCTCCTTCCCATCCTGCATTCAGTGGAGAGATCACACTGTTCCAGCACAGATAAGTGCTGTGCTCCTCCCCTGGGCACACCGACTAAAAGGGCAATTTCCTACAGCTTGCACAGTCATTGAGTGTCTCACGAGATATCTTTCCGACTGGGTGCGGTAGCTTTTTGACCTCTGACGACGGTCATGATCGGTGTCTCACAGGCTACACTAAGGTCGCGGCTCTCATTTATAATGAGGCTCCCCTCGCCCGCTACCAGCCCAGTTTGTCAGGTCGAAATGACTCTGTGGCTGTGCTGGTTAGAAGCAAGGGTGACCTAAGGGTTACGGTCAGGAATGTTCCACTGGGCCAGCCCCCATGGAAGTCTTCTCCCACGGAAGCTTCCAGAAGATGGCACCGGTTCATCCCACGGTAGACCCAGCATCTCTTTTGGGGCTCCCGAAGAGGACAAAATGTCTAATGCTGCATCAGAGGTCCTACACCACCCGTTCGCGTTTGAGCTCTTCCCTCCTCACTACTCTTGATGGTGGGGCGGCTAGGGGGTACGTTGTAGGGTAGTTCTGACTCGGGGGTTATGCAGGAATTGCGTACGTTGAACGATTATGCTCTCCGGGCGATGAAGGTCATCGTGTGGTCCCTTGGTGAAGTGATGTCTACCTTGGTAGTCCAGGAGCACCATCTCTAGCTGAACAGGTTTGCCAGGTCTCCGCCCAAGTTCAGGGGCGTCCTTTTCACTTCTGTCCACTCGGACAAGGATGCCTCTGTCCTGCGTGTGGAGATTGCGATTCTCCTGGTGAGGGACGCAATAGAGCCTGTCCCTCCTGCCGAGATGAATACAGGATTTTACAGTACCTATTTCATCGTACCCAAGAAGAATGGTGGGTTACGGCCAATCCTAGATCTTCGAGTCCTGAATCAGTCCCTTCACAGGCTACTGTTCATGATGCAGAAATGCCCACTTTCTTGCATTCAGCACTAGGATTGGTTCAATTGGTATCAGAATGAAGTCCTCCCTTTTGGGCTATTCTGTCTCCCCGCATCTATACCAAATTAGCAGAGGGTCCCCTTTCCCCGCTTTGGGAGAAGGGTATCCGGATCTCAATGACATATTAGCTTACTCACAAGATCTGTTGTGCGCGCACAGGGATCTGGTGCTTCAGGATCTCTGCCATCTGGGGCTTTGGGTCAACTGGGAGAAGAGCTAGCTCTCCGCTGTGCAGAGCATCTCTTTTCTCAGTGTGGAGTTGGATTAGGTCAATCCATTATATTAGATTCAGCTATAAAGCAGCTCTACAGAAGACAACAGTGTAATTATTCAGCTCAATTCAGTTTGGGTTTTGTTCTCATTTGATAGTGTCAGTGCCATCAAATTGATGATATTGCTTACTGTTAAGTGTCTTTTAAACTCCAGTTAAGCAAGCCAAAAGGCAGCAGTGGCAAGGAACCCAAACTTCATCATGTGACAAAAATGGAGAAAGAAATCTTGGGAGAAACCAGGCTCATTCTGTGGACCAGTTCTCTGCCCAAATTAGCAAATATGATGTGATTTTTAAAGAGGACCTATTATGCAAATTTAAGTTTTACATGCTGTTTGAACACTGATGTGTGTCCACAGTGAGTGTAAACAACCAGCCTATAATGATAAAAATCTTCCCAAGTCCGTTTTTTATAATCCCCATAATTTAGAAGAAGTGTCTGAAAATACACTGTTTCAGATTTTCCCCTACTGTGATGTCCAAGTAGAGGTAAGCCCCACTCATGACTATGAATAGATCTGCTCTATTTTCATTGACCCTGCCCCGATTTTACTGCACGTTTATATTTTACATATTTACATATTGTCTGTACCACAAACATTACAAACATTGTTTTTGAATGTACAAATGATAGTCTCAAAGACTCTCTGCATATGAGCCATGGGGAATACAGTGGATGAATTTCATTTATAGAAGGAAATGTGCCAAAGAGTCTTATATATTTGTGCAAATCATTTTATGCCATACTGCTTCGTAAACAAGAGTCTATTCAATATAGGGAGCTGATTCTGAAAGATGGGTCAATACCAGCCATTTATGCTTGAACATCATATCCAGTGCAAGTAAGAACTGCCTCATATTTTCTGAATGTTTCCAAATCACATTTCCAGATGTTCTTGTTAGCATGTAGCTAAAATTACCACTGTCTCTGACTCTATTTACAGAGTGCAGAGCTATGTCTTTAGCTTTATCCCAAAAAAGAATCACTGTCTGCATATTTAATAAATATTTTCGGACAATTTGGCTACGTGAGATTATCTAGTTGCTGATTTGAAGTGCAAGGTGTAAAGGCTCCACCCTTTTCTGGAAAGGGAGGGAAGCACCAACTTATTTGCATTTAAAGGTACACACATGAAAACGGCATGTTTTTGTTCACACCCAAAGAAGGGTAAATTTGACAAGCTGTAATAAAAGATCTGTGGGGTATTTTGAGCTGAAACTTCACAGACACATTCTGGGGTCACTAGAAACTTATGTTACATATTGTAAAAATGGTAATAATAGGTCCCCTTTAAATTAGATTGGTAAGTCAGATGAATGTTATTACATAAGATTTTGCATAGATCTCTGCATAGATCTATGCTTGAAGACTGGGTTACATCAAACTGGCATTAGGTGGAAAGGAAAAAATATAGTCTGTCCAGCAGGTTGAAACATGAAGATAGAGTGGCCAGTTAGCCAATAGTAGATAGCTGGCTTGTCAATGGCCGAAAATTTTGAAGACCTATTTGGTTTTAGCTGGTCCTGGCATGACATGTTCATAGCTGGTCATAAGGATCTGTGATGAGGGATTTTCTAGTTGTTGGACTCTTCGCTGAGGATCTGTCCCGAGAGCTTGTCTCATCAAGATCTTTTCTGCTGTTAAGAGCTGTGTTATGGTCATTCCTGGGTACAGGATCATCATATGGTCTGGATACGGACTAGATCCATTTGACTATGCCAGTGGCCAATTTTTTGAGCCTAACCAAAAGACTGTTGTGGTCGATAGTGTCAAAGGCAGCACCATGGGTGTAAATTTCATCTTAACAGTAGGTGAGGACAATAAACACAAAATTTCCCATGAGCAATTTTTGCAAGGGAAACAAATAATACAGCCAAAATTGTACTTGTAAGGATAGATATGTGTACACAGCATGTGTACATAGCATGAAGACTGTGTTTAAATATGAGTTAGGTTCACCATGCAGTCATAAAATAATTTTATAATTATTATGTGTCCTCCACATAGTATTTTAGGTTTTGTGTGGGACTGAGGATGTTTCTTATTTAGATATCTTATTTTGAGTAAGGGGATACTGACCCCCCCAGTCAGCCCCCAATTTTTTTATTTTTTTATTTGTCATTACAGGGAGATTTAAAATCATCTGTAGTTAACAAATTCTCTAGAGAATGGCAGAATGAGCCTTTACTCTGTGACTGTTAATGGGTGTCAGAGAAAATCACTCCAGGGCAGAGTTATCCATAGCATCAACTACTGTTGCACCATCAAAGTGACAAAACTTGTTGTTATGGACAACATAGAGTGGAGGAGTTTTGTTGTCCATAAGCCCCTTTCACACAGTAATACCAGTAAATTGCTGTAAAATTACCGGGGCGACTTTCCCATTGAGAATGGGCAGCAAATTTCTATCTGGATACTTTCAATCGTTCTTGGGCCCTGTGCTCAAAGACCGATTGCTCAAATTGCTAAAAAAATTGCTCGTATATCATCAGCCTTAGATGACGTCTAGACTTCTTACGCTCATACTGGTAATCTCATTTTGCATTCATACAAAGCACATCGCACACCGGTAATTTACTGGTAATGTTAGATCTTCTCATACCGGTAAATTTATTCTGGCAATTTACTGGTATGAGAAGATCTAATATTACCAGTAAATTTTTGAAAAAGTCCTGTTCACACATGATCATTTACTGGTAAGTTTCCAGTAAGGACTGTATGTGTGAAAGGGGCTATAGTCTACTCAGAATCAAAGTTTCAAATACTCAATTTATGCTATTAGTTTACTGTTTTGATTCCTGGCTTGAGGTTTGCCTGTTCTGGTCCTCTCTCTCCTCCTTGTTGTTTCCTGTTTCTTCTACACCAGTGGTTCTCAATTCCAGTCCTCGCGCCCACACCCCCTCTCCACTCTGCATAGTTTGCATGTCTCTCTTGTTTAACACACCTGATTCAGATCATCAGCTCATTAAAAGAGAGCTCCATACATGAACTGTTTCGACTGACATGGTCCCTTCGCAGTCCCTTCACTCATTTCTCCCTGCTCCTTGAGCATCGGAAATTCATTGAAGTTTATTTCACTTCGGAACATTCATTTGTGCTATGCCAAAGCCTGCAGCATCTTCACACACAGATGAAACTTATTAGAGAAGTTTGAAGTGTGACATACCTCTGTAAATAAATACAATTTAAATTCACGTCTTGCACACTTTAATGCCTTTTAAATGGAACACATACGCTCTCTTCGAACTGGAATCATGATGGAATATCCTGTGATGCTCACTTTGCAGGGCACTTACGGTCAAATAGAACAAACATCTGAATAGATAAGAGATACACACAAAATGTGCAGAGCAGGGGGGGCGTGAGGACGAACCGCTAATCTATACTGTCATACCTAATAAAGGCATAAAAGTTCATAAATCTGACTTTAAAAAAAGTTTTCTTTCCAAACAATGTACAGTTCTTTATGATAAATTAAACTGCTATAATTATCTCACGTATGTGTATGTGCCTCAGCATATATCTGTTCAGTGTCATTTCTCACATGCTTTCATCTGTTATGCTTCAGTGTATGTTATGATCGAGCACCGTATTATCGAATGCCACTCACGTTTGTGCTGTCGGCCATCTGGCATGGAGTTTACCCAGGATACTACTTTACATTCATCACCGCTATACCCATCACCTTAGCAGCTCGCTCTGTAAGAGTCTCTCTTTCTCTCTCTCTCACACACACACACACACACGCAAATAAATTCTCCTCTAATGACACTGCAAGTTACTTACATTATTGTTATGTCATTCAAATCTAACTTGTGCTGTTGGGCTGGTTCCACTGCATTCTCTGTCATATTTTCGGCCATATGCATATGCAAAAGCTTTGAGTTTGTTGAAATATTTAAACTTTTGAGAATAGACTCTATGTGACTGCCTGTCCAGATGTGATGTATTCTGATCAAAACTTTAAATTTGTCAGGTAAGTTAAGTAAAAGAGGGTAAATTAAGTAAAATTATGACAAATATTGATATGATTCAAATGTGATGCAAATATTAAGAGTATTTGAAACAAAAACAACATGTTGAGTTGATTTATTGAACTAATGAAAAATGCATTGCATTACATAACAGTGCTGTAAAAATGACTCAATGTGACAAAGATGATAGATCCAAGTGCAAGTTTTTAATAAACACAACATGGTCAAAACAGGCATGGTCGATCTCCAAACAGTAATATCCAAGGGCAAGACAACAGTGTAAACCAGAAACAGGCAATGGTCAGGGCAGGCACCAAAACATCCACAAGAAACAAGGCAACAGTCCAAGGTCAAAATCCAAGAGAGCAGTCCAAAGTAACAAAATAAACAAGGCAATGAAACAAGGCAATGATGATGGCAAAGAAACAAGACTATGACAATGGCAATGAAACAAGGCTATGGTAAGCAAAGAAAACGCTCAGTAGAGTCCGCTACAGCAAAACAATACTTCGCAAAGGCCTGTTTGGCATGGCTATCCTTATATGACGGCCAAACAGGAAATAAGCAGAGGGAGCGTTAACAGTCAGTACTTAGATGAGGGCTCCCTCTGCTGGCGTGGGTGTTACAGAATCCCCTCCCTTAGGAGCAACTCCTAGTGCTCAAAAAAAAAAAAAAACAGTCCAGGAGGGTGGAGGAAAAGAGGTAGACCAGGGGATGGGATGGAGTAGAAGAGGGCCTGAAGACTGAGGCGGGCCTGGACTGTGGAGCAGAGGCACATAATGAAGCAGTGGAGGACCTGGAACATGGAACAGTGGCAGACTTTGGAAGCATCAAGGACCTAGACCGTACAGCAATGGCAGACTGTGAAACCATTGAGGACCTGGGCATCCATTTTGTGAACAGTCTCATGAGTGGTAGCCATTTTATAAACAGTCTCTGGGTCAACCGCCATTTTGTGAACAGGTCCTCATTTGGCTGACATGTCGTTAACAGGATTTGGCTTGACAGACATGAAGTGTGTAGGTTCTGGCTTGGCAGACAGGACATGAGCAGGCCCTGGCTTGGCAGACGTGATGTGAGCAGACTGTGGCTTGGCAGATGTGATGTAAGCAGACTCTGGCTTGGTAGGCATGATGTGAGCAGGCTTTGGCTTGGCAGGTGTGATGTGAGCAGACTCTGGCTTGGCAGACATGGTGTAAACAGGCCATGGAGTACCAGGCATGACGGGAGCAGACTTTGTAGATGTGACTTGAACAACTTCAGACATGACGTGCAAATATACGGGTGTGGCAGATACTGGAGGATAGCAGGGTTCCTCATCAGCAATCCCCACAGTAAATGCAGAGCCACTCAACCTGGGTGCAAAGTAAATATATTGCTCTTGCGACCATTAAATGTAATATGTAATATGCTATGGGATTTTGTGGCATCTATGGTCAGGAGAAAAAAAAAATAAGGTTGGGGATCATCTTTGCCCTGGGGGGGCATCTTACCCCGTCCTACCCTACAGAGGAAAATTAATCGTGAATGCAATAAATTAAACGTAAACGCAGCTTTTGTGTCCTAATAGGTTTTTTTTACATATATACTGGCCCTTTCAGAAGTGGTGTCTGGAAAGCGAATATGGATTATTAAATTAATAATGAAAATGTGTGTGAAATGTTTTGAATTGAAATATTCACAGCTTTGACAACGTTGAATTGTATATTTGAAAGCCCCTAAAATTGCAAACTCTGAAAATACAATGCATTAAAATGCAAGCACTGTTAATGCAATGCATTTTTTTTGTGCAATTCAGCATGCTCTTTTGTTTCGAATACATTTGTTGTTATTTCACTTCCATAGTATTGCATCACAACAAATTTGAAAGTTCCATGGCATCATAGCTGTGGTAAAATGACTTCCTTGAAATGAACATTATATAAAGTATATACAACTAAGACCTTTGTGGAGAAGCCCTTTGTAAAGGGGATAAAACTTGTTTGCCTTTGTTGTGTGTGACCTGTGTTATAGCGTTTTGTTGCACTATATTATTATAGCTTGTTACTGGAAAAGCTACATTATTTTAAACAGTAGTTAATCTACTGACAAGGTATTTAAAAATGCTAAAATAATAGTGTTGGTACTTTTAGGCCCTGTTTCCAATTGGTATTACATATAATCAGTAAACACAAATGGACATGAGTTTCTAAATGTTCTGTGTATGGAAGGATACAAAATGCAACACTACAATGTCCCTTGTTTTCTTCCTACTTCTATTGTTTTGCCTACAAAGATTTTTAGCTTTTGAACAAAGTCAATGGGTCTCATTTACTAATATTTGCATGGATTATTTGTGTTTATATGCACATTCGAATTTCTCATGAAAATTTCCCACCTAAACGTTCTTCCTTTCACAACACATGCATATGCACATGAATTTGTTTTTAACCTTGTCCTAATGTTAAGGTGCCTTCATGCTGTCGTAATTACTGTGATGACAAGATACCAACTTGTAAAAAGTTTTACATTCAGGCAGAACTCGTAATTACAACTTGTGAACTGGGAATTTTCTGAGAGCTACAATTTGTACCACCACAGATTCATTTAGGTACTATGTTATAAGTGCAACTCTGAGTCCAAAGATCTGAACAGCTCCAAGTAGAACGTGACTTGTTGCCATCTCGAATGCAGCATTAGTGAATTTGGGGTATTCTGCATTAGCAGCCATGTGCACAAGGTTAGTCATTTGCCCAGACCATCTTCATATAAGGGCTTTCCCCACATGCTTTCAGCATTTTGTCACTCTCGCCAAAGATACTCCACACAACTCTGTATGAAGCTGTCTACAGAAACACTCTTGTGCTCTCTCTGATGAAGTAACTTTAAAATGAAATATACATTTTTTTCGTAATTATATATAATTATGTATATAATATATAACTATTCTTCTGAAACATACATTTTGTCAGAACTATACATACATTACATTGATTATTAAGATCGTCTAGTGTGTGATTTTTGCGTGCGTGTGCTTTCAGTATTTTTTCCTTAAATTTAGAATACATCTTAGTATGAACATTTTAGTGAATCATATGTTTGTGAAAACGTTTGTATGCAGGTTTTATGAACAAATTTGTGCGTACATATGCTTAGTGAATGTGAACCATTGTCTTTTTCCATTTCTCCTCACAACACGCATGGCAGTGTGAGTGATGCATTTATAAAAAATCACTGTTGCATAACTAGTTTGTGCTCATCATTCTCAGTCACACCTGTCAAACACCCTCCCACTCACTCACTATTGCATTTTGATTTGGTTTGATGTAATCAGGTGCGCAGAAACTTCCGGGAGTATTTTTTGTCTTCTCGGGGGCTCAAGATCTGTTATGATGTTGTGACCTGGGCTGCCACTCAGCTGACTGTCTGCTACACTGTAATGCCCTTCCTTCTACTTGCGGTGGAACCCACCATGCAGTATTACAGGTAAAAGCTCAGTTATGTGATTTGTGTAGTATAAAAATTGGCATTAAGTCTGGTCCACATTGCACCTTGTTCTGGTCAAGAGCTGTATATTAAGAAAAGGTGTTGTTATATAGTCAGCATATAAAATTACCAATCACAGTTTTTTTTTTTTTTTTTAATTTAATTTTGTTTTATTTTTTTGTGAATTTTAAGGGTGGGTAAATCTGAAATCATACCACACTGGGAATGTGGAATGCAACAAAGTTGTAGCTCTTCAAAATAATTGTATAGTAGTCCTTACAAACTCCTGTACAGACAACACCGAAGAATATGTGTATATACTGTTTAGGTAAGGAATAACTGATGTTGGGACACTGAATTATTAGAAAATAATGCACATCCAAGGTGATGACCTGTTTATTATTTTAAATCCATAACAGTGTACAGAACAATTGTTCTAGCAACAAGACTAACACTTTTCATCTACTTTTCTACTGTTAACAATGAGGCCCTCTGGTTTCATTTTACAGTAAATACAGTCAATAACTGAGGCACAAGATGATAGCAGTTGAGTTTAAATGAAACGAGCAAGAGTATGGAATAGGTCTGGTATGGGGTATAGAAACGGTTGGATGTTGTTGGGGATTTGATTGCATATGTTGTGCTCTTTCAGTTGATCTGCACCAAAACTGTGGAATTTAAGTTTCATCAGTTGTGCTCTGTTTCAGAATATGAATGCCAGATTAAAACAGATGATGTGTTATTCTTTGTAAGATGTACATACAATGATATACATTTTTTCTGTACTTAATATTACATACTACTACAACATGCCAAAACTTTAGAAACTGTCTTTTTAATTTTATGGCATAATGTGACAATTTTCTTTTGTAGTTTTTTTTTTTTTTCAGTTTGATGGTATATGTTTCAGGATGTTGTTTGTGCTGGTAAGACTTATCTTTCGTATTTTCTCTGTCCTTCAGATCAATGTACTTTCATGTGCATGTCATCAGCATTCTGGCTATGATCCTTCTGCCCAGCAAACCCAGTGGCTTCAAGCCTGAAATTCATGCCCGGCATTCCAACAATAATGTGAAGGAGAACTGAACCCTTCTGACCCTTCTGTTGTGTGTGTGTGTGTGTGTGTATGGACTGAAGAGCGAAAGCACTGACAGACAAAGGCTACTTTGTGTGAACAAAAAAAAAAAAAAAAGTTCAGCTGGGCCTTCGCTCACTCTCAGGCCACAACTGAGCTGTACACAAATATACACGGCATAACTCAGCAGGGATATAGTCCCTATATATAGATATGTGCAAATATCAATTTTGTCAGTTTTACTAAGTAAATGAACGCTGCCTAATTAAGTGTCTTTTAAAATAGTTTAACACTGTATTATATCTTAATTTGTGGTGTTAAGATGTAATTTTGACTATGTGAAATTGCAATGTAGTAAACACATAATGGCTATGAATAACAAATGAAAATACTACTGCAAATATTTACTAAAGAATAATTAAATTATAATAATGAAATTTGTTATAAACAGTGATGCCTAAATAAATATTACAGGTCTCTAAATAAATTAATGGCCATGGTCTGTGCACACTCTTTTTTTTTCTTCTTCTTCTTCTAAAACTCTAAGCAAGGTCACAGTCATGCAAGTTTCCATTAAACAACATCAGAAAGATGATTCCCTTCCAAACTGAGCATGCTACACAACTGTGCCTCACTGGTGGCATGATCTTTTTGACCCTTTTTGACAGTATTGAAGAAGCCACTTTTTAAATCATATTGTTTGTGATACCTTAACTGTGTCTTACAGAGATACCTAAAAACTCTTCTTCTATGTAGTGATTAGCTCAAAAGGGAAATATGCATAATTAACTATAATCATTTGTAACCAATAATATTATTTATATACCAGAAGTAACTGTAGGGTAAATGTTAAAACCTATTAAACTTACCAAAATCTACACTGAAACATTTTTAGTGCACATGATATCGTGTTATGTTAAAATAAAATATTATTTTTTACACAAAAATATTTGGTCACATTTTATATTAGGTGGTGTCGGAAAGGGTTAATTATAACTGTATGTGCACTAATTCAGGTAGGGTTGTGTTCACATTGGTGTGTCAGTAAGGACAACTGAGGCAGGATTCAGTTCCAGATTATAATAAGAAATTAGAAATTGACAGCACAGTCAGACCACAGGGCACTGCTTACTCAGAAGTCTCTAAACAATGGACATTTGTCTAGATGTGGTCTGAAAATAACAAAAATAACAATAAGCAGACAGTAATAATAATAACTTGTCATAATCAGAAAGAAACCATTATATAAAATAATATTCTTTAAGTATTAACCGAAATAAACATTATTGTAGTACTATGTAACGGTAAATGTAAAGAACAACATGTAACCGTCAATCCACACAATATACAATATGAAATACCGCAAATTTAGTGCTTACAAACATCACTTAAACTATGAAATAAAGTATTAAAACATAGTAAGGCGGCAATACGGCAGATTAACTTGACACGTGAATTGCTACCGCTGATCGAGTGGATAAACACACTAGCTGTAATATACTAGTAAAGTTATACAATCACATGCCAAACATAAATAAAGAGTCTCCTAGGTAAATACAGGAAAGCACACTTACATTGTTTCACTGACTCACGATAATAAATGTCCACTTTATGAAAAATTATCACTGATGTCCAGCCTCAGAACACATTATGCTCTTCTCTCTTCAGCAAGCGATCACAGGATGACATCACTCAGTAAAGAGATTGCTTATTGGCTATAATTTCTTAACACTGCCGCCCCCAAATATGCTAAGCATATTTGTCCCTTTGTAGGCTTAATCAGTTTGTGGGGGCCAAGTCTTTGGCAAGATCATTGTCATTTGAGAAGGCAGGGGGATCAAACGAGCAACAGGCCGATTGTAGGTCTTATCATTGATTTGGATCTCAGCAGTTCTGATCTGGCCGTCTGATCCAGGAAAGGTTTTCACAACCTTGCCCACTAACTATAAAGCACGAGGAACCTGAGGGTCTACAAGCATCACTACGTCTCCAGCGGATAGGTTCCCAACCTCTGAATGCCCACCCGTTCTCATCGATCTGCGTATAAATAACACGACTTTACACTTTCCAATTGCGTGTAATACATATGCCAAAGTCCAATTTTGCATGCATATGATACGCCAATCCTTCCCATTAACTTCTGTGGAGAGCAGATGCGTACAAATACCACGCAGCATCTTCTACGGCACTGACGTCACCAGCGAGGCTCGGTTTGCCCAGTTCACCTGATGCTTCAAACAGGTAGGAAAGGGCAACAATCTTTTCTTTTGTAATGAGATCATTATTTTAATTATTTCGGTGCTTCTGCGTTTTGTTACATGGGGTCATGTATTAAAATGGAAGCGCCTGCTTTCAAATTAGTTAGTAGAACAGTCGGCTGCTGCGTTAGCACAGCTGCTAACATTAACCTACCATTTATATTAGCCTAAGCTAACTTCTAACTGTTGCAGTTTTGAAATAGATAAATAACCATTTTAATCATGTGTCTCGTTCCCTTCTCAGGGAACCAAGGTTACGTGCGTAACCTGAGACGTTCCCTTTCGAGGAACTCAAACTGCGTCCTCTAGGGGTCACTATGGGGAACGGTTATACCCATGCTGCCATGCTGAGGGGAGTGCCTGTCATCATAGAGGCGAGCACTAAGTACCAACTCCCTAAGCTTTAAGGGAGTTGTCCCTGAGACGTAGTGACGGCTGTCATTGACATATCCCCTATGGCCAGAGCCTGGGCTGCATACCCCAAACTTACCTGCAAGGGGTCAGAACACTGGACCCGGGGTAGAGCCTGAAGCTTGGAAACAGAGGGTATTCCTTTAAGGGGATATGGTCAAGTGCCTAGGATTACCTAGGTTGGCCTGTCACCCAGGAGCTACCGCAGCTCTGCAAGGTTCCCTCAGGAGCCGTACTACAGAACACAAGTGGTAACTCCCTGCTCAAAGAAGTTGAGCGTGAATAAAGAGCGCGCTGGAACTAGACAGGAGGAACACCTGATCCCCCCAGGTGGGACGAGCTCTCAGAGACCCTTTCCGCAGAGAGAGGAGCATCATCGTGCCCTGTAAAAGAGGCCTTGGATAATGAGATCTGATCACGATGATCTGATATAAAGGGGAGACATCACCTCTATAAGACTGCATAGAGAGCAGTAGCGTCCCCAGCCCTCGGGCTGTGCTGCAGGTATTCTCTTAAGGAGGTATAAGCCTTTCTCACCCCAGACAGACCTGTGCTTACTGTCTTGATAGAAAGCATGGGCCCCGTTCTAGCAAGGCCCGCAGAACCTCGAGAACAAGGGCCAGGATTGTAGCCAAAGCTCCTCGGAGCACCCAAAAGAGTTTCTGCAGAAACGCCTCTGACTCATAAGTTGGTGAAACATAGCGTGGTCAAGCCCACTCCTCGGAGGAGCGACTCACTAGATCACCAGGATGGCATGGGAATAAGTTTGCATGATGAATAGGTGGAAACCCTGAAACAGATAGAGGGTCTCAGCCAGGTGGCCTCAGGCCCATGTGTCTATCCAAGGGTGTCCAGGAGCATCCTGCGAGAAAAGACTTCCGAAGAGCTTACCTGGAGGTAGGACCGTAGCCCTAGATGTAGTGCTGTAGTGGGGACCTGAAAGTCTCCCATTTCGATATGCCGAAGGCAGATCCACAGACAAGCAGGCCATAACCATAGTCGAAGACCAGAGGGGGGTGCTCGAAGAGGACGTACCAAAGGAAACACACGAGACAGGTCCCAGAACTACAGCATGGTTAGACACATAATAAGGGATCGTACTCACCCACCGTGGTTCCCACACATGACTCCAGTTAGCCAGGTAGAACTGCCCAGACTACCATAGTGGGTCATCTACTTATAACCCTAACAGGGGAGATAACACCATCTAGGCAGGGGCAAAGGGAGACCACAGCTTAAAAACCCTACGAAGGGGAGCAATCACAGAGTTAACAAAATGGGTATTTTAGATAGTCACAGTGCCTAGGAAGGCTACCAGAAGGGAACCAGCTGAGATTGACCTGACCACAAAGAATGGGCTATCTACCTACATCCCAGGCAGGGGAGACAGCACTTATCTGGCTAAGAGCTCAAAGAGACTGCTACTTAGAAACCCTAGGAAGGGGAGCGATCACCAAGCTAACACCTGGCTATCCTCAGATAGACGGCTCTAGGAAAGGCGTCAAACTGCCAAAATCACCAGCAGTGGGCTGTCAAACTATAAACCCAAAAAGGGAAGACAGCACCATCTCGGCAGGTTCCAGAAAGCTGCTATTAAGAACACCAAACAAGGGTCTTAATTAGCACTAGGGCTGTGCAAACAACCGGACGCGACCACTGCGCGCATCCCGGCAGCAACGCTGGTTTTGCGACTAGCCACAAGCCCCTACCACGCTGAGCCAGACGGCGTGGCACCCACCACACAGGGCCACAGCCCACCGACAAGCTGCGCAACACTGCGCAGTCCACCAGCGAACCACGGCATCGTGCAGCACATGCAGCCCCATCCGACAACAGGTGATGAAGACCCATGACCAACCATAGAACCGGCAATCGCATCCGACCATTCGCACAGCCCCAGCCAGCACATTGCTATCCTCAGACAGCTATGCTTTCCAGAAAGAGACAAGTTAACACACAGCTAGCCTCAGATAGCTGCACTTAATCACATAACTATGGAAAAATATAACCATCCTCAGATCGCTATACTAGGGAGGTCACTTTTTATTTTCTGTCCATACTCGCGAGTATTGGCAGAAAATTAACACCACAACCGCAACGCGCGGCATATGTTCAACCCCCTCGGGAGCTGAACATGCTCCGCCCACGCGCCAGACTCCCCCGGGAATCAGGCGGAACGGAGCCGCTACCGCGAATGCATTGTAAATGCCCGAGAGGCGAACATACTCATGCAAATCGGGTATAGAGAAGATTCACCTCCCTTCTTTGCGAATGCACATCCAGTTCCCTCGCGAGCTGGTTGCACTGCTCCTAACCACACACACACAGCTCGCAAATTTCGTGCAAGCGGCTACGAGAGCACGCCAGTCCCTCGCAAGAAATAAGCACTGAATGTGACGATCACATTCAACTCCCTCGAGAGCTGGACGCGCAGCTCGCTACCGCACACACAGTCCGCGAGCCCTGTGAAGCGGGTATGAGAACGTGTCTGCATCTCGCAACAAGCAATAAATGCGACGATCTCATCCAACTCCCTCAAGAGACGATTTTTCTCTTAATCCTCACCATACATGTGCAGCCCAAAAGCCGTATGAAAGGTGCGGGTATCAGAGCGTGCTTGCCTCTTGCAAGAGACAAGCAAAGAATAAAATGAGCGCAATAAACTCCCACAGGAGCAAAGAGCGCTTGCTCCTTACCACGCATCGTCACACGCGAGCCGTCCTTAAAACATCTGGTAAGAAAACATACACTCAATTCGAGCTTTTGGTTACAGACAAAAGGTCAGTGAAGACGAAGAAGAGAATGTTATGTTCTACCGGCATTCTTTAATACTGTAGTCGCACCGTTAGTGACGCACCGGCAGCGACGAGTCGCGCCAGGAGTGACGTCATAAGCTGTCGCCGGCCAACTCTGTTGATGTTTTTGTATGTAGGCTTCAGACACGGGTCACGGAGATGGCGTCCCCCATAGCGACCCCTAGAGGACGCAGTTCGAGTTCCTCGAAAGGGAACCACAATGCTTACCATGGTTTTTACCACTCTAAGCATAGTTTTACTGTGGTATTTGTTGTTAAAGCACAATAACCACAACACTTACAATGGTTTTACCACTGTAACTGTAGCTTTACTGTGATATTTGTAGTTAAAGCACAACAACCACAATGTTTACCATGGTTTTACCACTGTAAGCATAGTTTTACTGTGGTATTTGTTTTTAAAGCACAATAACCACAACGCTTACCATAGTTTTACCACTGTAACTGTAGTTTTACTGTGGTATTTGTAGTTAAAGCACAATAACCACAACGTTTACCATGGTTTTACCTCAGTAACCATAGTTTTACTATGGTATTTGTAGTTAAAGCACAACAAACACAACGTTTACCATGGTTTTACCATTGTAAGCATAGTTTTACTGTGGTATTTGTTTTTAAAGCACAATAACCACAACGCTTACCATAGTTTTACCACTGTAACTGTAGTTTTACTGTGGTATTTGTAGTTAAAGCACAACAACCACAACGTTTACCATGGTTTTACCACTGTAAGCATAGTTTTACTGTGGTATTTGTAGTTAAAGCACAATAACCACAACGCTTACCATGGTTTTACCACTGTAAACATAGTTTTACCAGTAACTGTGATTTTTACGGTATGCTATTTGTAAAGCACAGTTACTAGAATGCTTGTCACACCTTTACTTTTTTTTTTTTTTTTTTTTTCTGTGGTCCATCATTTTTATAATCTCATAATTTTGACCAATTCTGTCAGAAAGCTGCTAGAATTAACGGGGAACTTGAACTCGAAGCTCCCAGTGCTGATCTTGAAGAAGCTGTCAAGGAGGCTGAACAAGTCCTTCAATAATTCAACCTTTCACAGTAATGTTGAAAACATTTAGCTATAACTGATTTGCTTAAAAGCACACATCCTTATTTTATCTGTTAATAATACATTTTCTTTATAGTCGTTCCTCTTAAATATTTTGGTTACAGATTCTTTTTAGCACATTGTCTCAACATGTATATATTTCTCTTTGTTTCAGCTGAAAGGGAAGACCAAAAGAAGGTCTGTCATGGGATCTGAATTAGCCCATATTGTGCATTTATAGAAAAGACCAAAGGCAAACATTTCCAAAGGTATGTCAATGTTGGTCTGAGCATCTTG
Organism: Labeo rohita; assembly: GCF_022985175.1. NCBI lineage: Eukaryota > Metazoa > Chordata > Actinopteri > Cypriniformes > Cyprinidae > Labeo > Labeo rohita. The sequence continues at coordinate 31,368,726 of NC_066884.1, read as the reverse complement.
ACTGAACTGTAGTGCAGTTACATTTTGCACAGCTTGCTCCACAGCCCCATCAGAAAGAACAACCAACAAAGTGTCATGTCGAACTCATTCATACAATTAACAGCAAATCAGCAAATTTATATAATATTGTACAAGCGTAGTTATGCAAAATTCTACGACTTTCACTCGTACTTTTGTCATTGGCCATTGCCTGAACTCTCATGCTAATTTTGCCCATTGTAAGTAGTCAGAGTGTTTGCATCATAAATTTTTTATTAAGTCCATTGTGTTCTTTCTTTATTAACCTTTTACAAATTGTCACCGTCTCTTCCCGTTCTAACAGTACATGATATCTTAAACTTAAAGTTGTTTACACCATGAACAAGAATTATGATAATAACTATTTTAGCATCTACACCAACAGACGATAACGTTCTGTTTACTGTTATACATGCTGCAGTTAGAGTATGTTGTTGTCTGCCATCTGTTGTTGTCAATGTTTTCTTGTTCATCATGTGATCAATTCTCTTTCTTCCTGTCTTGCAGGATTTCTCACAGACTACTAAGTCCTTCTTCATC